>NW_028283654.1:400000-663194 GCF_059441095.1 Idiotropiscis lumnitzeri
CGGTGCCAAGCGGCCCCTAAGTTTAACCGAATGGAAGCTCCGGAGGAGGAGGGCATGCTCGCGTCACAGTAAGCCAAAGAGGAGCACCTTCCCCGGGCACGGGCGGTTCCAAGCGGCCCCTAAGTTTAACCGAATGGAAGCTCCGGAGGAGGCGGGCATGCTCGCGTCACAGTAAGCCAAAGAGGAGCACCTTCCCCGGGCACGGGCGGTGCCAAGCGGCCCCTAAGTTTAACCGAATGGAAGCTCCGGGGCAGGAGGGCGGGCGTGTGTCACAGTAAAGCCGAATTGGAACACCTCTTCCGCCCGGGCACGAACGGAGCGCGAAGCTGTCAGTTATGAATGAATAAATGAATAAATAAATAAATAAATAAAGAATGCCACCTTTCATTTCACAGGGCACACCGGACGGCGTACCAGCAGGTAAAAGTCGGAGTAATTAAATAAATACAAAAAGAATGGCTGGGGAATAAAAAAATAATACGTTTTAATAATAATTTGTTTTTTTTGTTATAACATGAATTTCACTCTCTCTCTCTGTCTATATATATATATATATATATATATATATATATATATATATATATATATATATATATATATATATATATATATATATATATATATATATATATATATATATATATATATATTATTATATATATTGTATTTTTTTTTAAGCATTTTTGAAGGTGCGCCGCTACTTCGCGGATTTTCAGTTTTCGCGGGTGGTCTCTGTCCCCATTAACCGCGATAACCGAGGGTTCACTGTACTCCATAAAATTTACAAAAAGCAAGGTGAAACACTCAACCAGGGCTGCTTTTTTTAACATTTCTCGAGGGCCATGGCGAGCCATTTCAAAAAAGCTGCACAACTAACGTATAAAATATTGATAAATTTGCTCTGCCTGATGTGTGTGTAAAGTTTCACGAGTTGTCGTTCATATTTAGAACCTCATAATCAGCGTTGTTTTATTGCCGAACAGTGCAATGCCACTCCCACAACTTTTCACGAAAAAGGATGAATTTCGTATTGTGACATCCTCATGGCCGAAACAGTCATCCGAGCATATATGAGGGCGACCTTGTTGAGTTGCACGGAGAAAAACATCCAAGAAAATAACTTGTATTAGCTTTTACCAGTTGGTGGCGCTACTACTACGATGAAAAATAAGTTGGTAGATGTCTTCAGGGCTGAAGTATCCTCAAATGTGTACAACTTCGAGAAGATAGGATCATCTGAGTCATGTTGCCGGAGCTTTTGTTGCCACAAAGTACAATCGGATTTTTCAGCACCGTAATAGCCACGCCTTTTGCCAAAACGTCACAAAATTCGGCAGAGAGTAAGATCATTGTCTTGAGTCTTTTCTGACTAATTTTCAGTCGGATTCGTCAAAAGGGCACCGTGCAGTACGTGAAAATTAAAATAAAAACACATTTTTGATTCCACTTGGCGGCGCTGTGTGTATAACAAAATAATAACATTAAGATGTCTTCAGGTCGGGACGTTTTATTTACAGGTGAAGGTTTGGATTTTTAGGAGCATGTGCAGGGGCGTTATTAAGCATTCATTTATTTGTATTAGGTTCATTTTGTCTTCTTATTATTGATATTTGACTGATTCATTAAAAGCAGACAATTATGTTTTAGGTTAATTTTTTACCTGACATGTTTCGGCGAGTCTTTCGCCTTCTTCAGAGTGTCGCATGATGGTGTCTTGAGACCCGTCTTTATCAGCTGATGTTCCATGAGGGTGTGACTTACCTGTCAAAAAAATGAAAAATCAGAGCAGTAAAAGAACAAGCACAACATGAACATTACAAATCAGCAATCACTAACCACTGCAAAAGGGAAAACCACATCATGGACCGGGAGAAGGGCAGGGTCATCCGCACCGAAGAGAACAAACAACAGCGCTGGATCAGAGAGGCCATTGAGATCTGCAAGCGAGGCATAAAAACCATGAACAGAGACAAGGGAGCCTTCATCCTCTCTACCACCTGGAGCAGCATCTTGGCGGAGTGAACGGACAGCGGGGGGCGTGACTTGCCTTCATTCTTGTGACAGGTAAGTCACGCCCTCATGGAACATCAGCTGATAAAGACGGGCCACAAGACACCATCATGTGACACTCTGAAGAAGGCGAAAGACTTTCGTATTGTGACATCCTCAAGTCCTAAACACTCATCCGAGCAAATATAAGGTAGATTTTGTGAAACCTGCCCGGAGAAAAACATCAACGAAAATAATTTGTATTTGTTTTAACCAGTTGGTGGCGCTACCACTGCGATCAAAAATAAGTTGGCAGCCGTCTTCAGGGCCTGAATATCCTCAAATGTGAAAAATTTCGAGAAGATGGATCATCTGAATCATTTTGCAGGAACTTTTGTTGCCACGGAGAATAATCAGACTCTGCGGCACCGCAATAGCCACGCCCTTCGAAGGAAAGTCACAAAAATAGGGATAGAGTAAGATCAATGTCTTGAGTCTTTTCTAGCCAATTTTCAATCGGATTCGTTAAAAGGGCACCGTGCAGTACGTCAAAATGTAAAAAATGATATTGATTGGCGCAAGGTGTATAACTGAATATAAACATATAGATGTCTTCAGGTACCGACTCTTTATGTACATGTGAAGTTTTGGATTTTTAGCAGCATGTGCAAGAGAGTTATTAAGCATTTTGTCCATTGCGGCGAAGGAAATCTTAAGTGAAAACTTCGAAGCCCCGCCCCCGTCATATAGTATTTCGGAAACAAAAAATTTTAGCCCCAGTGTTTGTCCCAGGTCTTAAGATGCTACAGACAGAATTTTAAGGCAATCAGATGAAGCCTTTAGGATCAGGGTGCAAAAGAATGACCCCTGTAAACATGCAAAAAAGGGCAAAAGTCGGACTTTCAAAAATTCATAACTCACTTCCTGTTCATATTAGACGTTAAAATATCAAATTTTTCGCCATGCCCGATGAGACTGCCAAGTTTGGTGAATTTTTGTGCATGTTTCGGGGGTCAAAAATGCAATCGAACAATCGGAAAAATAATAATAATAATAATTTCTACAAAAACAATAGGGACTTCGCAGCGGTCGCTGCTCAGGCCCTAATAATAATAATAATAATAATAATAATAAAAGTAATAATATTTTCTACAAAAACAGTAGGGACCTCGCAGCCGTCGCAGCTTGGGCCCTAATAACAATTTCTAGAAAAACAATAGGGACCTCGCAGCGGTCACTGCTCGGGCCCTAATAATAATAATAATAAAAATAATAATAATTTCCACAAAAACAATGGGGACCTCGTAGCGGTCGCTGCTCGGGCCCTAATAATAATTTCTACATAAACAATAGGGACCTCGCCGCGGTCGCTGCTCGGGCCCCAATAATAATTTCTACACAAAGTCCATTGTGGTGACGCGCCCCTTTTAAGTAAATTCAAAATGGCCGACTTCCTGTAAAACCTAGCTCATTGCTCCGAGAGACTTTTTTGTAGGTCTTGGTCTTATACATACAGTGAACCCTCGCTACTTCGCGGTTCACCTTTCGCGGGTTCAGTGCTTCGCGGGTATAAAAAAATATTCGGGGGCATTGTAGTTTCGCCGAGCGGCACGACGGGCGCTGGAGCGGTTAGACGGCCGGCGTGCGCCGAAGAAGAGCGTGGGCGAAGAGGAGAGTGGACGAAGAAGAGCACGTTCCCCCGGACACGATCGGTGGCGACGTTTCGCGCGGTTCGGACCGTACCAGAGCTCCGGCCGGCGTGCGTGGCAGTTAAGCCGTAGAGGAGCACCTTCCCCGGGCACGGGCGGTGCCAAGCGGCCCCTAAGTTTAACCGAATGGAAGCTCCGGAGGAGGAGGGCATGCTCGCGTCACAGTAAGCCAAAGAGGAGCACCTTCCCCGGGCACGGGCGGTTCCAAGCGGCCCCTAAGTTTAACCGAATGGAAGCTCCGGAGGAGGCGGGCATGCTCGCGTCACAGTAAGCCGAAGAGGAGCACCTTCCCCGGGCACGGGCGGTGCCAAGAGGCCCCTAAGTTTAACCGAATGGAAGCTCCGGGGCAGGAGGGCGGGCGTGTGTCACAGTAAAGCCGAATTGGAACACCTTTTCCGCCCGGGCACGAACGGAGCGCGAAGCTGTCAGTTATGAATGAATAAATGAATAAATAAATAAATAAATAAAGAATGCCACCTTTCATTTCACAGGGCACACCGGACGGCGTACCAGCAGGTAAAAGTCGGAGTAATTAAATAAATACAAAAAGAATGGCTGGGGAATAAAAAAATAATACGTTTTAATAATAATTTGGTTTTTTTGTTATAACATGAATTTCACTCTCTCTCTCTGTCTATATATACATATATATATATATATATATATCTATATATATATATATATTTATTTATTATATATATTGTATTTTTTTTTAAGCATTTTTGAAGGTGCGCCGCTACTTCGCGGATTTTCAGTTTTCGCGGGTGGTTTCTGTCCCCATTAACCGCGATAACCGAGGGTTCACTGTACTCCATAAAATTTACAAAAAGCAAGGTGAAACACTCAACCAGGGCTGCTTTTTTTAACATTTCTCGAGGGCCATGGCGAGCCATTTCAAAAAAGCTGCACAACTAACGTATAAAATATTGATAAATTTGCTCTGCCTGATGTGTGTGTAAAGTTTCACGAGTTGTCGTTCATATTTAGAACCTCATAATCAGCGTTGTTTTATTGCCGAACAGTGCAATGCCACTCCCACAACTTTTCACGAAAAAGGATGAATTTCGTATTGTGACATCCTCATGGCCGAAACAGTCCTCCGAGCATATATGAGGGCGACCTTGTTGAGTTGCACGGAGAAAAACATCCAAGAAAATAACTTGTATTAGCTTTTACCAGTTGGTGGCGCTACTACTACGATGAAAAATAAGTTGGTAGATGTCTTCAGGGCTGAAGTATCCTCAAATGTGTACAACTTCGAGAAGATAGGATCATCTGAGTCATGTTGCCGGAGCTTTTGTTGCCACAGAGTACAATCTGACTTTTCAGCACCGTAATAGCCACGCCTTTTGCCAAAACGACACAAAATTCGGCAGAGAGTAAGATCATTGTCTTGAGTCTTTTCTGACTAATTTTCAGTCGGATTCGTCAAAAGGGCACCGTGCAGTATGTGAAAATTAAAATAAAAACACATTTTTGATTCCACTTGGCGGCGCTGTGTGTATAACAAAATAATAACATTAAGATGTCTTCAGGTCGGGACGTTTTATTTACAGGTGAAGGTTTGGATTTTTAGGAGCATGTGCAGGGGAGTTATTAAGCATTCATTTATTTGTATTAGGTTCATTTTGTCTTCTTATTATTGATATTTGACTGATTCATTAAAAGCAGACAATTATGTTTTAGGTTAATTTTTTACCTGACATGTTTCGGCGAGTCTTTCGCCTTCTTCAGAGTGTCGCATGATGGTGTCTTGAGACCCGTCTTTATCAGCTGATGTTCCATGAGGGTGTGACTTACCTGTCAAAAAAATTAAAAATCAGAGCAGTAAAAGAACAAGCACAACATGAACATTACAATTCAGCAATCACTGACCACTGCAAAAGGGAAAACCACATCATGGACCGGGAGAAGGGCAGGGTCATCCGCACCGAAGAGAACAAACAACAGCGCTGGATCAGAGAGGCCATTGAGATCTGCAAGCGAGGCATAAAAACCATGAACAGAGACAAGGGACCCTTCATCCTCTCTACCACCTGGAGCAGCATCTTGGCGGAGTGAACGGACAGCGGGGGGCGTGACTTGCCTTCATTCTTGTGAATGGTAAGTCACGCCCTCATGGAACATCAGCTGATAAAGACGGGCCACAAGACACCATCATGTGACACTCTGAAGAAGGCGAAAGACTTTCGTATTGTGACATCCTCAAGGCTTAAACACTCATCCGAGCAAATATAAGGTAGATTTTGTTAACCTGCCCGGAGAAAAACATCAACGAAAATAATTTGTATTTGTTTTAACCAGTTGGTGGCGCTACCACTGCGATCAAAAATAAGTTGGCAGCCGTCTTCAGGGCCTGAATATCCTCAAATGTGAAAAATTTCAAGAAGATGGATCATCTGAATCATTTTGCAGGAACTTTTGTTGCCACGGAGAATAATCAGACTCTGCGGCACCGTAATAGCCACGCCCTTCGAAGGAAAGTCACAAAAATAGGGATAGAGTAAGATCAATGTCTTGAGTCTTTTCTAGCCAATTTTCAATCGGATTCGTTAAAAGGGCACCGTGCAGTACGTCAAAATGTAAAAAATGATATTGATTGGCGCAAGGTGTATAACTGAATATAAACATATAGATGTCTTCAGGTACCGACTCTTTATGTACATGTGAAGTTTTGGATTTTTAGCTGCATGTGCAGGAGAGTTATTAAGCATTTTGTCCATTGCGGCGAAGGAAATCTTAAGTGAAAACTTCGAAGCCCCGCCCCCGTTCATATAGTATTTCGGAAACAAAAAATTTTAGCCCCAGTGTTTGTCCCAGGTCTTAAGATGCTACAGACAGAATTTTAAGGCAATCAGATGAAGCCTTTAGGATCAGGGTGCAAAAGAATGACCCCTGTAAACATGCAAAAAAGGGCAAAAGTCGGACTTTCAAAAATTCATAACTCACTTCCTGTTCATATTAGACGTTAAAATATAAAATTTTTCGCCATGCCCGATGAGACTGCCAAGTTTGGTGAATTTTTGTGCATGTTTCGGGGGTCAAAAATGCGATCGAACAATCGGAAAAATAATAATAATAATAATTTCTACAAAAACAATAGGGACTTCGCAGCGGTCGCTGCTCAGGCCCTAATAATAATAATAATAATAAAAGTAATAATATTTTCTACAAAAACAATAGGGACCTCGCAGCCGTCGCAGCTCGGGCCCTAATAACAATTTCTAGAAAAACAATAGGGACCTCGCAGCGGTCACTGCTCGGGCCCTAATAATAATAATAATAATAATTTCCACAAAAACAATGGGGACCTCGTAGCGGTCGCTGCTCGGGCCCTAATAATAATTTCTACATAAACAATAGGGACCTCGCCGCGGTCGCTGCTCGGGCCCCAATAATAATTTCTACACAAAGTCCATTGTGGTGACCCGCCCCCTTTTAATAAATTCAAAATGGCCGACTTCCTGTAAAACCTAGCTCATTGCTCCAAGAGACTTTTTTGTAGGTCTTGGTCTTATACATACAGTGAACCCTCGCTACTTCGCGGTTCACCTTTCGCGGGTTCAGTGCTTCGCGGGTATAAAAAATATTCGGGGGCATTGTAGTTTCGCCGAGCGGCACGACGGGGCGCTGGAGCGGTTAGACGGCCGGCGTGCGCCGAAGAAGAGCGTGGGCGAAGAGGAGAGTGGACGAAGAAGAGCACGTTCCCCCGGACACGATCGGTGGCGACGTTTCGCGCGGTTCGGACCGTACCAGAGCTCCGGCCGGCGTGCGTGGCAGTTAAGCCGTAGAGGAGCACCTTCCCCGGGCACGGGCGGTGCCAAGCGGCCCCTAAGTTTAACCGAATGGAAGCTCCGGAGGAGGAGGGCATGCACGCGTCACAGTAAGCCGAAGAGGAGCACCTTCCCCGGGCACGGGCGGTTCCAAGCGGCCCCTAAGTTTAACCGAATGGAAGCTCCGGAGGAGGAGGGCATGCTCGCGACACAGTAAGCCGAAGAGGAGCACCTTCCCCGGGCACGGGCGGTGCCAAGCGGCCCCTAAGTTTAACCGAATGGAAGCTCCGGGGGAGGAGGGTGGGCGTGTGTCACAGTTAAGCCGAATTGGAGCACCTCTTCCGCCCGGGCACGAGCGGAGCGCGAAGCTGTCAGTTATGAATGAATAAATGAATAAATAAATAAATAAATAAAGAATGGCACCTTTCATTTCACAGGGCACACCAGACGGCGTACCAGCAGGTAAAAGTCTGAGTAATTAAATAAATACAAAAAGAATGGCTGGGGAATAAAAAAATAATACGTTTTAATAATAATTTGTTTTTTTTGTTATAACATGAATTTCACTCTCTCTCTCCCCGTATATATATATATATATATATATATATATATATATATATATATATATATATATATTGTATTTTTTTTTTAAGCATTTTTGAAGGTGCGCCGCTACTTCGCGGATTTTCAGTTTTCGCGGGTGGTCTCGGTCCCCATTAACCGCGATAACCGAGGGTTCACTGTACTCCATAAAATTTACAAAAAGCGAGGTGAAACACTCAACCAGGGCTGCTCTGCATGTTGTGCTGGGCCACCTGGAACAACAGCGGAGCTATGCAAGGATGCTCTTTGTGGACTACAGCTCGGCATTCAACACGATCATCCCAGACATCCTCGTCGCCAAACTGGACACTCTCGGCCTCCCTGCCCTCACACGCATCTGGATTAAGGACTTTCTGACCAACAGACCCCAGACTGTGTTGCTCGGCCCCTACACGTCCTCCACCCTCATGCTGAGCACCGGTTCCCCCCAAGGATGCGTGCTGAGCCCTCTCCTGTACGCCCTCTACACCTACGACTGCAGCCCGGCCCACGGCAACAACACCATCGTCAAGTTTGCTGACGACACGACAGTGGTCGGTCTGATCTCGGAAGGTGACGAGACAGCCTACAGAGAGGAGGTAGGGAGACTGACAACTTGGTGCAAGGAGAACAGACTGCACCTTAACTCTGCTAAAACAAAGGAGATTGTCGTCGACTTCAGGAGGAACAAGACGCTGCCGCCCCCCCTCTGCATCGAAGGCGTGTGTGTGGAGAGGGTCCACACGTTCAAGTTCCTGGGAGTACAGATCTCCGATGACCTTTCTTGGAGTCACAACACCACAGCAGTGGTAAAGAAGGTCCGCCAACGTCTGCACTTCCTGAGAGTCCTCAGGAAATTCAACCTGGACAGGAAGCTGCTGCTGGCCTTCTACCACTCGTCCATCGAGAGCCAGCTGACGTACTGTGTCTCCACCTGGTACAGCGGCTGCACTGAGGCGGACAGAGTGAGGCTCCAGAGGACAGTCAAAACAGCGCAAAGGATTATTGGCTGCCCTCTCCCCTCGCTGTCGGACATCTACACCGCCCGGTGCCTCAGAAGGGCTCTCAACATCGTCAAAGACAATACCCACCCAAACTCACACCTGTTCGACCTGTTGCCCTCTGGCAGGCGCTACAGATGCATCAAATCAAGGACCAATAGACTGAGAAACAGTTTCTTTCCGAGAGCCATCTACATACTGAACTCTCACACACACACACGAGACCACCCTAACCTTGCAAAACAGCATTGTGATGTGTTTCTATATGCCCTATTTAGTACTGAATTCCATTGCACTGTCTTATTTATTTATCTAATTTATATATTGTCTGTATTATTGTTGTATTGCACTGGAGAGGGGAGCCCTCTAATCTCGTTGCACACTTGAGTACAATGACAATAAAGGGATTTCTATTTCTATTCTATTCTTTTTTTAACTTTTCTCGAGGGCCATGGCGAGCCATTTAAAAAAAGCTGCACAACTAACGTATAAAATATTGATAAATTTGCTCTGCCTGATGTGTGTGTAAAGTTTCACGAGTTGTCGTTCATATTTAGAACCTCATAATCAGCGTTGTTTTATTGCCGAACAGTGCAATGCCACTCCCACAACTTTTCACGAAAAAGGATGAATTTCGTATTGTGACATCCTCATGGCCGAAACAGTCATCCGAGCATATATGAGGGCGACCTTGTTGAGTTGCACGGAGAAAAACATCCAAGAAAATAACTTGTATTAGCTTTTACCAGTTGGTGGCGCTACTACTACGATGAAAAATAAGTTGGTAGATGTCTTCAGGGCTGAAGTATCCTCAAATGTGTACAACTTCGAGAAGATAGGATCATCTGAGTCATGTTGCCGGAGCTTTTGTTGCCACAAAGTACAATCGGATTTTTCAGCACCGTAATAGCCACGCCTTTTGCCAAAACGTCACAAAATTCGGCAGAGAGTAAGATCATTGTCTTGAGTCTTTTCTGACTAATTTTCAGTCGGATTCGTCAAAAGGGCACCGTGCAGTACGTGAAAATTAAAATAAAAACAAATTTTTGATTCCACTTGGCGGCGCTGTGTGTATAACAAAATAATAACATTAAGATGTCTTCAGGTCGGGACCTTTTATTTACAGGTGAAGGTTTGGATTTTTAGGAGCATGTGCAGGGGCGTTATTAAGCATTCATTTATTTGTATTAGGTTCATTTTGTCTTCTTATTATTGATATTTGACTGATTCATTAAAAGCAGACAATTATGTTTTAGGTTAATTTTTTACCTGACATGTTTCGGCGAGTCTTTCGCCTTCTTCAGAGTGTCGCATGATGGTGTCTTGAGACCCGTCTTTATCAGCTGATGTTCCATGAGGGTGTGACTTACCTGTCAAAAAAATGAAAAATCAGAGCAGTAAAAGAACAAGCACAACATGAACATTACAAATCAGCAATCACTGACCACTGCAAAAGGGAAAACCACATCATGGACCGGGAGAAGGGCAGGGTCATCCGCACCGAAGAGAACAAACAACAGCGCTGGATCAGAGAGGCCATTGAGATCTGCAAGCGAGGCATAAAAACCATGAACAGAGACAAGGGAGCCTTCATCCTCTCTACCACCTGGAGCAGCATCTTGGCGGAGTGAACGGACAGCGGGGGCGTGACTTGCCTTCATTCTTGTGACAGGTAAGTCACGCCCTCATGGAACATCAGCTGATAAAGACGGGCCACAAGACACCATCATGTGACACTCTGAAGAAGGCGAAAGACTTTCGTATTGTGACATCCTCAAGGCCTAAACACTCATCCGATCAAAAATAAGTTGGCAGCCGTCTTCAGGGCCTGAATATCCTCAAATGTGAAAAATTTCGAGAAGATGGATCATCTGAATCATTTTGCAGGAACTTTTGTTGCCACGGAGAATAATCAGACTCTGCGGCACCGTAATAGCCACGCCCTTCGAAGGAAAGTCACAAAAATAGGGATAGAGTAAGATCAATGTCTTGAGTCTTTTCTAGCCAATTTTCAATCGGATTCGTTAAAAGGGCACCGTGCAGGACGTCAAAATGTAAAAAATTATATTGATTGGCGCAAGGTGTATAACAGAATATAAACATATAGATGTCTTCAGGTACCGACTCTTTATGTACATGTGAAGTTTTGGATTTTTAGCAGCATGTGCAAGAGAGTTATTAAGCATTTTGTCCATTGCGGCGAAGGAAATCTTAAGTGAAAACTTCGAAGCCCCGCCCCCGTCATATAGTATTTTGGAAACAAAAAATTTTAGCCCCAGTGTTTGTCCCAGGTCTTAAGATGCTACAGACAGAATTTTAAGGCAATCAGATGAAGCCTTTAGGATCAGGGTGCAAAAGAATGACCCCTGTAAACATGCAAAAAAGGGCAAAAGTCGGACTTTCAAAAATTCATAACTCACTTCCTGTTCATATTAGACGTTTAAAATATCAAATTTCTCGCCATGCCCGATGAGACTGCCAAGTTTGGTGAGTTTTTGTGCATGTTTCGGGGGTCAAAAATGCAATCGAACAATCTGAAAAATAATAATAATAATAATTTCTACAAAAACAACAGGGACTTCGCAGTGGTCGCTGCTCAGGCCCTAATAATAATAATAATAATAAGAATAAAAGTAATAATATTTTCTACAAAAACAATAGGGACCTCGCAGCCGTCGCAGCTCGGGCCCTAATAACAATTTCTAGAAAAACAATAGGGACCTCGCAGCGGTCACTGCTCGGGCCCTAATAATAATAATAATAATAATTTCCACAAAAACAATGGGGACCTCGTAGCGGTCGCTGCTCGGGCCCGAATAATAATTTCTACAAAAACAATAGGGACATCGCCGCGGTCGCTGCTCGGGCCCCAATAATAATTTCTACACAAAGTCCATTGTGGTGACCCGCCCCTTTTTAAGTAAATTCAAAATGGCCGACTTCCTGTAAAACCTAGCTCA
Source organism: Idiotropiscis lumnitzeri (assembly GCF_059441095.1). NCBI lineage: Eukaryota > Metazoa > Chordata > Actinopteri > Syngnathiformes > Syngnathidae > Idiotropiscis > Idiotropiscis lumnitzeri. Next base: position 412,015 of record NW_028283654.1, read on the forward strand.
TTGCTCCAAGAGACTTTTTTGTAGGTCTTGGTCTTATACATACAGTGAACCCTCGCTACTTGGCGGTTCACCTTTCGTGGGTTCAGTGCTTCGCGGGTCTAAAAAATATTCGGGGGCATTATAGTTTCGCCGAGCGGCACGACGGGGCGCTGGAGCGGTTAGACGGCCGGTGTGCGCCGAAGAAGAGCGTGGGCGAAGAGGAGAGTGGACGAAGAAGAGCACGTTCCCCCGGACACGATCGGTGGCGACGTTTCGCGCGGTTCGGACAGCACCAGAGCTCCGGCCGGCGTGCGTGGCAGTTAAGCCGTAGAGGAGAACCTTCCCAGGGCACGGGCGGTGCCAAGCGGCCCCTAAGTTTAACCGAATGGAAGCTCCGGAGGAGGAGGGCATGCTCGCGTCACAGTAAGCCGAAGAGGAGCACCTTCCCCGGGCACGGGCGGTTCCAAGCGGCCCCTAAGTTTAACCGAATGGAAGCTCCGGAGGAGGAGGGCATGCTCGCGTCACAGTAAGCCGAAGAGGAGCACCTTCCCCGGGCACGGGCGGTGCCAAGCGGCCCCTAAGTTTAACCGAATGGAAGCTCCGGGGGAGGAGGGCGGGTGTGTGTCACAGTTAAGCCGAATTGGAGCACCTCTTCCGCCCGGGCACGAGCGGAGCGCGAAGCTGTCAGTTATGAATGTATAGAAGAATAAATAAATAAATAAATAAAGAATGCCACCTTTCATTTCACAGGGCACACCGGACGGCGTACCAGCAGGTAAAAGTCGGAGTAATTAAATAAATACAAAAAGAATGGCTGGGGAATAAAAAAATAATACGTTTTAATAATAATTTGTTTTTTTTGTTATAACATGAATTTCACTCTCTCTCTCTCTCTCTCTCTCTCTCTCTCTCTCCCCCGTATATATATATATATATATATATATATATATATATATATATATATTTATTCTATATATTGTATTTTCTTTTAAGCATTTTTGAAGGTGCGCCGCTACTCCGCGGATTTTCAGTTTCCGCGGGTGGTCTCGGTCCCCATTAACCGCGATAACCGAGGGTTCACTGTACTCCATAAAATTTACAAAAAGCGAGGTGAAACACTCAACCAGGGCTGCTTTTTTGAACATTTCTCGAGGGCCATGGCGAGCCATTTCAAAAAAGCTGCACAACTAACGTATAAAATATTTATAAATTTGCTCTGCCTGATGTGTGTGTCAAGTTTCACGAGTTGTCGTTCATATTTAGAACCTCATAATCAGCGTTGTTTTATTGCCAAACAGTGCAATGCCACTCCCACAACTTTTCACGAAAAAGGATGAATTTCGTATTGTGACATCCTCATGGCCGAAACAGTCCTCCGAGCATATATGAGGGCGACCTTGTTGAGTTGCACGGAGAAAAACATCCAAGAAAATAACTTGTATTAGCTTTTACCAGTTGGTGGCGCTACTACTACGATGAAAAATAAGTTGGTAGATGTCTTTAGGGCTGAAGTATCCTCAAATGTGTACAACTTCGAGAAGATAGGATCATCTGAGTCATGTTGCCGGAGCTTTTGTTGCCACAAAGTACAATCGGACTTTTCAGCACCGTAATAGCCACGCCTTTTGCCAAAACGTCACAAAACTCGGCAGAGAGTAAGATCATTGTCTTGAGTCTTTTCTGACTAATTTTCAGTCGGATTCGTCAAAAGGGCACGTTGCAGTACGTGAAAATTAAAATAAAAACAAATTTTTGATTCCACTTGGCGGCGCTGTGTGTATAACAAAATAATAACATTAAGATGTCTTCAGGTCGGGACATTTTATTTACAGGTGAAGGTTTGGATTTTTAGGAGCATGTGCAGGGGAGTTATTAAGCATTCATTTATTTGTATTAGGTTCATTTTGTCTTCTTATTATTGATATTTGACAGATTCATTAAAAGCAGACAATTATGTTTTCGGTAAATTTTTTACCTGACATGTTTCGGCGAGTCTTTCGCCTTCTTCAGAGTGTCGCATGATGGTGTCTTGAGACCCGTCTTTATCAGCTGATGTTCCATGAGGGTGTGACTTACCTGTCAAAAAAATGAAAAATCAGAGCAGTAAAAGAACAAGCACAACATGAACATTACAAATCAGCAATCACTGACCACTGCAAAAGGGAAAACCACATCATGGACCGGGAGAAGGGCAGGGTCATCCGCACAGAAGAGAACAAACAACAGCGCTGGATCAGAGAGGCCATTGAGATCTGCAAGCGAGGCATAAAAACCATGAACAGAGACAAGGTTGCCTTCATCCTCTCTACCACCTGGACCAGCATCTTGGCAGAGTTAACGGACAGCGGGGGGCGTGACTTGCCTTCATTCTTGTGACAGGTAAGTCACGCCCTCATGGAACATCAGCTGATAAAGACGGGCCACAAGACACCATCATGTGACACTCTGAAGAAGGCGAAAGACTTTCGTATTGTGACATCCTCAAGGCCTAAACACTCATCCGAGCAAATATAAGGTAGATTTTGTGAACCTGCCCGGAGAAAAACATCAACGAAAATAATTTGTATTTGTTTTAACCAGTTGGTGGCGCTACCACTGCGATCAAAAATAAGTTGGCAGCCGTCTTCAGGGCCTGAATATCCTCAAATGTGAAAAATTTCGAGAAGATGGATCATCTGAATCATTTTGCAGGAACTTTTGTTGCCACGGAGAATAATCAGACTCTGCGGCACCGCAATAGCCACGCCCTTCGAAGGAAAGTCACAAAAATAGGGATAGCGTAAGATCAATGTCTTGAGTCTTTTCTAGCCAATTTTCAATCGGATTCGTTAAAAGGGCACCGTGCAGTACGTCAAAATGTAAAAAATGATATTGATTGGCGCAAGGTGTATAACAGAATATAAACATATAGATGTCTTCAGGTACCGACTCTTTATGTACATGTGAAGTTTTGGATTTTTAGCAGCATGTGCATGAGAGTTATTAAGCATTTTGTCCATTGCGGCGAAGGAAATCTTAAGTGAAAACTTTGAAGCCCCGCCCCCGTCATATAGTATTTCGGAAACAAAAGATTTTAGCCCCAGTGTTTGTCCCAGGTCTTAAGATGCTACAGACAGAATTTTAAGGCAATCAGATGAAGCCTTTAGGATCAGGGTGCAAAAGAATGACCCCTGTAAACATGCAAAAAAGGGCAAAAGTCGGACTTTCAAAAATTCATAACTCACTTCCTGTTCATATTAGACGTTAAAATATCAAATTTTTCGCCATGCCCGATGAGACTGCCAAGTTTGGTGAGTTTTTGTGCATGTTTCGGGGGTCAAAAATGCAATCGAACAATCGGAAAAATAATAATAATAATAATTTCTACAAAAACAATAGGGACTTCGCAGCGGTCGCTGCTCAGGCCCTAATAATAATAATAATAATAATAATAATAAAAGTAATAATATTTTCTACAAAAACAATAGGGACCTCGCAGCCGTCGCAGCTTGGGCCCTAATAACAATTTCTAGAAAAACAATAGGGACCTCGCAGCGGTCACTGCTCGGGCCCTAATAATAATAATAATAATAATTTCCACAAAAACAATGGGGACCTCGTAGCGGTCGCTGCTCGGGCCCTAATAATAATTTCTACAAAAACAATAGGGACCTCGCCGCGGTCGCTGCTCGGGCCCCAATTATAATTTCTACACAAAGTCCATTGTGGTGACCCGCCCCCTTTTAAGTAAATTCAAAATGGCCGACTTCCTGTAAAACCTAGCTCATTGCTCCAAGAGACTTTTTTGTAGGTCTTGGTCTTATACATACAGTGAACCCTCGCTACTTGGCGGTTCACCTTTCGCGGGTTCAGTGCTTCGCGGGTCTAAAAAATATTCGGGGGCATTGTAGTTTCGCCGAGCGGCACGACGGGGCGCTGGAGCGGTTAGACGGCCGGTGTGCGCCGAAGAAGAGCGTGGGCGAAGAGGAGAGTGGACGAAGAAGAGCACGTTCCCCCGGACACGATCGGTGGCGACGTTTCGCGCGGTTCGGACAGTACCAGAGCTCCGGCCGGCGTGCGTGGCAGTTAAGCCGTAGAGGAGAACCTTCCCCGGGCACGGGCGGTGCCAAGCGGCCCCTAAGTTTAACCGAATGGAAGCTCCGGAGGAGGAGGGCATGCTCGCGTCACAGTAAGCCGAAGAGGAGCACCTTCCCCGGGCACGGGCGATTCCAAGCGGCCCCTAAGTTTAACCGAATGGAAGCTCCGGAGGAGGAGGGCATGCTCGCGTCACAGTAAGCCGAAGAGGAGCACCTTCCCCGGGCACGGGCGGTGCCAAGCGGCCCCTAAGTTTAACCGAATGGAAGCTCCGGGGGAGGAGGGCGGGTGTGTGTCACAGTTAAGCCGAATTGGAGCACCTCTTCCGCCCGGGCACGAGCGGAGCGCGAAGCTGTCAGTTATGAATGTATAAAAGAATAAATAAATAAATGAATAAAGAATGCCACCTTTCATTTCACAGGGCACACCGGACGGCGTACCAGCAGATAAAAGTCGGAGTAATTAAATAAATACAAAAAGAATGGCTGGGGAATAAAAAAATAATACGTTTTAATAATAATTTGGTTTTTTTGTTATAACATGAATTTCACTCTCTCTCTCCCCGTATATATATATATATATATATATATATATATATATATATATATATATATATATATTTATATATTTATTATATATATTGTATATTTTTTTAAGCATTTTTGAAGGTGCGCCGCTACTTCGCGGATTTTCAGTTTTCGCGGGTGGTCTCTGTCCCCATTAACCGCGATTACCGAGGGTTCACTGTACTCCATAAAATTTACAAAAAGCGAGGTGAAACACTCAACCAGGGCTGCTTTTTTTAACATTTCTCGAGGGCCATGGCGAGCCATTTCAAAAAAGCTGCACAACTAACGTATAAAATATTGATAAATTTGCTCGGCCTGATGTGTGTGTAAAGTTTCACGAGTTGTCGTTCATATTTAGAACCTCATAATCAGCGTTGTTTTATTGCCGAACAGTGCAATGCCACTCCCACAACTGTACACGAAAAAGGACGAATTTCGTATTGTGACATCCTCATGGCCGAAACAGTCATCCGAGCATATATGAGGGCGACCTTGTTGAGTTGCACGGAGAAAAACATCCAAGAAAATAACTTGTATTAGCTTTTACCAGTTGGTGGCGCTACTACTACGATGAAAAATAAGTTGGTCGATGTCTTCAGGGCTGAAGTATCCTCAAATGTGTACAACTTCGAGAAGATAGGATCATCTGAGTCATGTTGCCGGAGCTTTTGTTGCCACAGAGTACAATCTGACTTTTCAGCACCGTAATAGCCACGCCTTTTGCCAAAACGTCACAAAATTCGGCAGAGAGAAAGATCATTGTCTTGAGTCTTTTCTGACTAATTTTCAGTCGGATTTGTCAAAAGGGCACCGTGCAGGATGTGAAAATTAAAATAAAAACACATTTTTGATTCCACTTGGCGGCGCTGTGTGTAGAACAAAATAATAACATTAAGATGTCTTCAGGTCGGGACGTTTTATTTACAGGTGAAGGTTTGGATTTTCAGGAGCATGTGCAGGGGAGTTATTAAGCATTCATTTATTTGTATTAGGTTCATTTTGTCTTCTTATTATTGATATTTGACTGATTCATTAAAAGCAGACAATTATGTTTTAGGTTAATTTTTTACCTGACATGTTTCGGCGAGTCTTTCGCCTTCTTCAGAGTGTCGCATGATGGTGTCTTGAGACCCGTCTTTATCAGCTGATGTTCCATGAGGGTGTGACTTACCTGTCAAAAAAATGAAAAATCAGAGCAGTAAAAGAACAAGCACAACATGAACATTACAAATCAGCAATCACTGACCACTGCAAAAGGGAAAACCACATCATGGACCGGGAGAAGGGCAGGGTCATCCGCACCGAAGAGAACAAACAACAGCGCTGGATCAGAGAGGCCATTGAGATCTGCAAGCGAGGCATAAAAACCATGAACAGAGACAAGGGAGCCTTCATCCTCTCTACCACCTAGAGCAGCATCTTGGCGGAGTGAACGGACAGCGGGGGGTGTGACTTGCCTTCATTCTTGTGACAGGTAAGTCACGCCCTCATGGAACATCAGCTGATAAAGACGGGTCACAAGACACCATCATGTGACACTCTGAAGAAGGCGAAAGACTTTCGTATTGTGACATCCTCAAGGCCTAAACACTCATCCGAGCAAATATAAGGTAGATTTTGTGAACCTGCCCGGAGAAAAACATCAACGAAAATAATTTGTATTTGTTTTAACCAGTTGGTGGCGCTACCACTGCGATCAAAAATAAGTTGGCAGCCGTCTTCAGGGCCTGAATATCCTCAAATGTGAAAAATTTCGAGAAGATGGATCATCTGAATCATTTTGCAGGAACTTTTGTTGCCACGGAGAATAATCAGACTCTGCGGCACCGCAATAGCCACGCCCTTCGAAGGAAAGTCACAAAAATAGGGATAGAGTAAGATCAATGTCTTGAGTCTTTTCTAGCCAATTTTCAATCGGATTCGTTAAAAGGGCACCGTGCAGTACGTCAAAATGTAAAAAATGTTATTGATTGGCGCAAGGTGTATAACAGAATATAAACATATAGATGTCTTCAGGTACCGACTCTTTATGTACATGTGAAGTTTTGGATTTTTAGCAGCATGTGCAGGAGAGTTATTAAGCATTTTGTCCATTGCGGCGAAGGAAATCTTAAGTGAAAACTTTGAAGCCCCGCCCCCGTCATATAGTATTTCGGAAACAAAAGATTTTAGCCCCAGTGTTTGTCCCAGGTCTTAAGATGCTACAGACAGAATTTTAAGGCAATCAGATGAAGCCTTTAGGATCAGGGTGCAAAAGAATGACCCCTGTAAACATGCAAAAAAGGGCAAAAGTCGGACTTTCAAAAATTCATAACTCACTTCCTGTTCATATTAGACGTTAAAATATCAAATTTCTCGCCATGCCCGATGAGACTGCCAAGTTTGGTGAGTTTTTGTGCATGTTTCGGGGTCAAAAATGCGATCGTACAATCGGAAAAATAATAATAATAATAATTTCTACAAAAACAACAGGGACTTCGCAGCGGTCGCTGCTCAGGCCCTAATAATAATAATAATAATAATAATAAAAGTAATGATATTTTCTACAAAAACAATAGGGACCTCGCAGCCGTCGCAGCTCGGGCCCTAATAACAATTTCTAGAAAAACAATAGGGACCTCGCAGCGGTCACTGCTCGGGCCCTAATAATAATAATAATAATAATTTCCACAAAAACAATGGGGACCTCGTAGCGGTCGCTGCTCGGGCCCTAATAATAATTTCTACATAAACAATAGGGACCTCGCCGCGGTCGCTGCTCGGGCCCCAATAATAATTTCTACACAAAGTCCATTGTGGTGACCCGCCCCTTTTAAGTAAATTCAAAATGGCCGACTTCCTGTAAAACCTAGCTCATTGCTTCAAGAGACTTTTTTGTAGGTCTTGGTCTTATACATACAGTGAACCCTCGCTACTTCGCGGTTCACCTTTCGCGGGTTCAGTGCTTCGCGGGTATAAAAAATATTCGGGGGCATTGTAGTTTCGCCGAGCGGCACGACGGGCGCTGGAGCGGTTAGACGGCCGGCGTGCGCCGGAGAAGAGCGTGGGCGAAGAGGAGAGTGGACGAAGAAGAGCACGTTCCCCCGGACACGATCGGTGGCGACGTTTCGCGCGGTTCGGACCGTACCAAGGCTCCGGCCGGCGTGCGTGGCAGTTAAGCCGTAGAGGAGCACCGTCCCCGGGCACGGGCGGTGCCAAGCGGCCCCTAAGTTTAACCGAATGGAAGCTCCGGAGGAGGAGGGCATGCTCGCGTCACAGTAAGCCGAAGAGGAGCACCTTCCCCAGGCACGGGCGGTTCCAAGCGGCCCCTAAGTTTAACCAAATGGAAGCTCCGGAGGAGGAGGGCATGCTCGCGTCACAGTAAGCCGAAGAGGAGCACCTTTGCCGGGCACGGGCGGTTCCAAGCGGCCCCTAAGTTTAACCGAATGGAAGCTCCGGAGGAGGCGGGCATGCTCGCGTCACAGTAAGCCGAAGAGGAGCACCTTCCCCGGGCACGGGCGGTGCCAAGCGGCCCCTAAGTTTAACCGAATGGAAGCTCCGGGGGAGGAGGGCGGGCGTGTGTCACAGTTAAGCCGAATTGGAACACCTCTTCCGCCCGGACACGAACGGAGCGCGAAGCTGTCAGTTATGAATGAATAAATGAATAAATAAATAAATAATTAAAGAATGCCACCTTTCATTTCACAGGGAACACCGGACGGCGTACCAGCTGGTAAAAGTCGGAGTAATTAAATAAATACAAAAAGAATGGCTGGGGAATAAAAAAATAATACGTTTTAATAATAATTTGGTTTTTTTGTTATAACATGAATTTCACTCTCTCTCTCTCTCTCTCTCTCCCCGTATATATATATATATATATATATATATATATATATATATATATTTATTATATATATTGTATTTTCTTTTAAGCATTTTTGAAGGTGCGCCGCTACTTCGCGGATTTTCAGTTTCCGCGGGTGGTCTCGGTCCCCATTAACCGCGATAACCGAGGGTTCACTGTACTCCATAAAATTTACAAAAAGCGAGGTGAAACACTCAACCAGGGCTGCTTTTTTGAACATTTCTCGAGGGCCATGGCGAGCCATTTCAAAAAAGCTGCACAACTAACGTATAAAATATTGATAAATTTGCTCTGCCTGATGTGTGTGTCAAGTTTCACGAGTTGTCGTTCATATTTAGAACCTCATAATCAGCGTTGTTTTATTGCCAAACAGTGCAATGCCACTCCCACAACTTTTCACGAAAAAGGATGAATTTCGTATTGTGACATCCTCATGGCCGAAACAGTCCTCGGAGCATATATGAGGGCGACCTTGTTGAGTTGCACGGAGAAAAACATCCAAGAAAATAACTTGTATTAGCTTTTACCAGTTGGTGGCGCTACTACTACGATGAAAAATAAGTTGGTAGATGTCTTCAGGGCTGAAGTATCCTCAAATGTGTACAACTTCGAGAAGATAGGATCATCTGAGTCATGTTGCCGGAGCTTTTGTTGCCACAGAGTACAATCGGACTTTTCAGCACCGTAATAGCCACGCCTTTTGCCAAAACGTCACAAAATTCGGCAGAGAGTAAGATCATTGTCTTGAGTCTTTTCTGACTAATTTTCAGTCGGATTCGTCAAAAGGGCACCGTGCAGTACGTGGAAATTAAAATAAAAACAAATTTTTGATTCCACTTGGCGGCGCTGTGTGTATAACAAAATAATAACATTAAGATGTCTTCAGGTCGGGACATTTTATTGACAGGTGAAGGTTTGGATTATTAGGAGCATGTGCAGGGGAGTTATTAAGCATTCATTTATTTGTATGAGGTTCATTTTGTCTTCTTATTATTGATATTTGACAGATTCATTAAAAGCAGACAATTATGTTTTAGGTAAATGTTTTACCTGACATGTTTCGGCGAGTCTTTCGCCTTCTTCAGAGTGTCGCATGATGGTGTCTTGAGACCCGTCTTTATCAGCTTATGTTCCATGAGGGTGTGAATTACCTGTCAAAAAAATGAAAAATCATAGCAGTAAAAGAACAAGCACAACATGAATATTACAAATCAGCAATCACTGACCACTGCAGAAGGGAAAACCATATCATGGACCGGGCGAAGGGCAGGGTCATCCGCACCGAAGAGAACAAACAACAGCGCTGGATCAGAGAGGCCATTGAGATCTGCAAGCGAGGCATAAAAACCATGAACAGAGACAAGGGAGCCTTCATCCTCTCTACCACCTGGAGCAGCATCTTGGCGGAGTGAACGGACAGCGGGGGGTGTGACTTGCCTTCATTCTTGTGACAGGTAAGTCACGCCCTCATGGAACATCAGCTGATAAAGACGGGTCACAAGACACCATCATGTGACACTCTGAAGAAGGCGAAAGACTTTCGTATTGTGACATCCTCAAGGCCTAAACACTAATCCGAGCAAATATAAGGTAGATTTTGTGAACCTGCCCGGAGAAAAACATCAACGAAAATAATTTGTATTTGTTTTACCAGTTGGTGGCGCTACCACTGCGATCAAAAATAAGTTGGCAGCCGTCTTCAGGGCCTGAATATCCTCAAATGTGAAAAATTTCGAGAAGATGGATCATCTGAATCATTTTGCAGGAACTTTTGTTGCCACGGAGAATAATCAGACTCTGCGGCACCGCAATAGCCACGCCCTTCGAAGGAAAGTCACAAAAATAGGGATAGAGTAAGATCAATGTCTTGAGTCTTTTCTCGCCAATTTTCAATCGGATTCGTTAAAAGGGCACCGTGCAGTATGTCAAAACGTAAAAAATGATATTGATTGGCGCAAGGTGTATAACAGAATATAAACATATAGATGTCTTCAGGTACCGACTCTTTATGTACATGTGAAGTTTTGGATTTTTAGCAGCATGTGCAGGAGAGTTATTAAGCATTTTGTCCATTGCGGCGAAGGAAATCTTAAGTGAAAACTTTGAAGCCCCGCCCCCGTCATATAGTATTTCGGAAACAAAAGATTTTAGCCCCAGTGTTTGTCCCAGGTCTTAAGATGCTACAGACAAAATTTTAAGGCAATCAGATGAAGCCTTTAGGATCAGGGTGCAAAAGAATGACCCCAGTAAACATGCAAAAAAGGGCAAAAGTCGGACTCTCAAAAATTCAAAACTCACTTCCTGTTCATATTAGACGTTAAAATATCAAATTTCTCGCCATGCCCGATGAGACTGCCAAGTTTGGTGAGTTTTTGTGCATGTTTCGGGGGTCAAAAATGCGATCGAACAATCGGAAAAATAATAATAATAATAATTTCTACAAAAACAACAGGGACTTCGCAGCGGTCGCTGATCAGGCCCTAATAATAATAATAATAATAATAATAAAAAAAGTAAAAATATTTTCTAGAAAAACAATAGGGACCTCGCAGCCGTCGCAGCTCGGGCCCTAATAACAATTTCTAGAAAAACAATAGGGACCTCGCAGCGGTCACTGCTCGGGCCCTAATAATAATAATAATAATAATTTCCACAAAAACAATGGGGACCTCGTAGCGGTCGCTGCTCGGGCCCTAATAATAATTTCTACATAAACAATAGGGACCTCGCCGCGGTCGCTGCTCGGGCCCCAATAATAATTTCTACACAAAGTCCATTGTGGTGACCCGCCCCCTTTTAAGTAAATTCAAAATGGCCGACTTCCTGTAAAACCTAGCTCATTGCTCCAAGAGACTTTTTTGTAGGTCTTGGCCTTATACATACAGTGAACCCTCGCTACTTCGCGGTTCACCTTTCGCGGGTTCAGTGCTTCGCGGGTATAAAAAATATTCGGGGGCATTGTAGATTCGCCGAGCGGCACGACGGGCGCTGGAGCGGTTAAACGGCCGGCGTGCGCCGAAGAAGAGCGTGGGCGAAGAGGAGATTGGACGAAGAAGAGCACGTTCCCCCGGACACGATCGGTGGCGACGTTTCGCGCGGTTCGGACCGTACCAGAGCTCCGGCCGGCGTGCGTGGCAGTTAAGCCGTAGAGGAGCACCGTCCCCGGGCACGGGCGGTGCCAAGCGGCCCCTAAGTTTAACCGAATGGAAGCTCCGGAGGAGGAGGGCATGCTCGCGTCACAGTAAGCCGAAGAGGAGCACCTTCCCCGGGCACGGGCGGTTCCAAGCGGCCCCTAAGTTTAACCGAATGGAAGCTCCGGAGGAGGAGGGCATGCTCGCGTCACAGTAAGCCGAAGAGGAGCACCTTCGCCGGGCACGGGCGGTTCCAAGCGGCCCCTAAGTTTAACCGAATGGAAGCTCCGGAGGAGGAGGGCATGCTCGCGACACAGTAAGCCGAAGAGGAGCACCTTCCCCGGGCACGGGCGGTGCCAAGCGGCCCCTAAGTTTAACCGAATGGAAGCTCCGGGGGAGGAGGGCGGGCGTGTGTCACAGTTAAGCCGAATTGGAACACCTCTTCCGCCCGGGCACGAACGGAGCGCGAAGCTGTCAGTTATGAATGAATAAATGAATAAATAAATAAATAAATAAAGAATGCCACCTTTCATTTCACAGGGCACACCGGACGGCGTACCAGCAGGTAAAAGTCGGAGTAATTAAATAAATACAAAAAGAATGGCTGGGGAATAAAAAAATAATACGTTTTAATAATAATTTGGTTTTTTTGTTATAACATGAATTTCACTCTCTCTCTCTCTCCTCGTATATATATATATATATATATATATAAATATATATATATATATATATTTATATATTTATTATATATATTGTATTTTTTTTTAAGCATTTTTGAAGGTGCGCCGCTACTTCGCGGATTTTCAGTTTTTGCGGGTGGTCTCGGTCCCCATTATAATATAATAATAATAATATAATATTCCCTTTATTAGTCCCACAATGGGGAAATTTGAGATTCGAACCCAGGCCTCGTGGGGAGACTGGGTCCTGAACGCGGCGCCTTAGACCACTCGGCCATCCTGGCAGCCAAAGAAATCATGCGAGGCACATCAGGTGGGGATCGAACCCGCGCCGATAATACGTGCTTGCACTGCAATTCTTGTCATTGACCATTCGACCATTTTAACATTAACCGCGATAACCGAGGGTTCACTGTACTCCATAAAATTTACAAAAAGCGAGGTGAAACACTCAACCAGGGCTGCTTTTTTGAACATTTCTCGAGGGCCATGGCGAGCCATTTCAAAAAAGCTGCACAACTAACGTATAAAATATTGATAAATTTGCTCTGCCTGATGTGTGTGTAAAGTTTCACGAGTTGTCGTTCATATTTAGAACCTCATAATCAGCGTTGTTTTATTGCCGAACAGTGCAATGCCACTCCCACAACTTTTCACGAAAAAGGATGAATTTCGTATTGTGACATCCTCATGGCCGAAACAGTCATCCGAGCATATATGAGGGCGACCTTGTTGAGTTGCACGGAGAAAAACATCCAAGAAAATAATTTGTATTAGCTTTTACCAGTTGGTGGCGCTACTACTACGATGAAAAATAAGTTGGTAGATGTCTTCAGGGCTGAAGTATCCTCAAATGTGTACAACTTCGAGAAGATAGGATCATCTGAGTCATGTTGCCGGAGCTTTTGTTGCCACAAAGTACAATCGGACTTTTCAGCACCGTAATAGCCACGCCTTTTGCCAAAACGTCACAAAATTCGGCAGAGAGTAAGATCATTGTCTTGAGTCTTTTCTGACAAATTTTCAGTCGGATTCGTCAAAAGGGCACCGTGCAGTACGTGAAAATTAAAATAAAAACACATTTTTGATTCCACTTGGCGGCGCTGTGTGTATAACAAAATAATAACATTAAGATGTCTTCAGGTCGGGACGTTTTATTTACAGGTGAAGGTTTGGATTTTTAGGAGCATGTGCAGGGGAGTTATTAAGCATTCATTTATTTGTATTAGGTTCATTTTGTCTTCTTATTATTGATATTTGACAGATTCATTAAAAGCAGACAATTATGTTTTAGGTTAATTTTTTACCTGACATGTTTCGGCGAGTCTTTCGCCTTCTTCAGAGTGTCGCATGATGGTGTCTTGAGACCCGTCTTTATCAGCTGATGTTCCATGAGGGTGTGACTTACCTGTCAAAAAAATGAAAAATCAGAGCAGTAAAAGAACAAGCACAACATGAATATTACAAATCAGCAATCACTGACCACTGCAAAAGGGAAAACCACATCATGGACCGGGAGAAGGGCAGGGTCATCCGCAACGAAGAGAACAAACAACAGCGCTGGATCAGAGAGGCCATTGAGATCTGCAAGCGAGGCATAAAAACCATGAACAGAGACAAGGGAGCCTTCATCCTCTCTACCACCTGGAGCAGCATCTTGGCGGAGTGAACGGACAGCGGGGGGCGTGACTTGCCTTCATTCTTGTGACAGGTAAGTCACGCCCTCATGGAACATCAGCTGATAAAGACGGGTCACAAGACACCATCATGTGACACTCTGAAGAAGGCGAAAGACTTTCGTATTGTGACATCCTCAAGGCCTAAACACTCATCCGAGCAAATATAAGGTAGATTTTGTGAACCTGCCCGGAGAAAAACATCAACGAAAATAATTTGTATTTGTTTTAACCAGTTGGTGGCGCTACCACTGCGATCAAAAATAAGTTGGCAGCCGTCTTCAGGGCCTGAATATCCTCAAATGTGAAAAATTTCGAGAAGATGGATCATCTGAATCATTTTGCAGGAACTTTTGTTGCCACGGAGAATAATCAGACTCTGCGGCACCGTAATAGCCACGCCCTTCGAAGGAAAGTCACAAAAATAGGGATAGAGTAAGATCAATGTCTTGAGTCTTTTCTAGCCAATTTTCAATCGGATTCGTTAAAAGGGCACCGTGCAGTACGTCAAAATGTAAAAAATGTTATTGATTGGCGCAAGGTGTATAACAGAATATAAACATATAGATGTCTTCAGGTACCGACTCTTTATGTACATGTGAAGTTTTGGATTTTTAGCAGCATGTGCAGGAGAGTTATTAAGCATTTTGTCCATTGCGGCGAAGGAAATCTTAAGTGAAAACTTTGAAGCCCCGCCCCCGTCATATAGTATTTCGGAAACAAAAGATTTTAGCCCCAGTGTTTGTCCCAGGTCTTAAGATGCTACAGACAGAATTTTAAGGCAATCAGATGAAGCCTTTAGGATCAGGGTGCAAAAGAATGACCCCTGTAAACATGCAAAAAAGGGCAAAAGTCGGACTTTCAAAAATTCATAACTCACTTCCTGTTCATATTAGACGTTAAAATATCAAATTTCTCGCCATGCCCGATGAGACTGCCAAGTTTGGTGAGTTTTTGTGCATGTTTCGGGGGTCAAAAATGCGATCGTACAATCGGAAAAATAATAATAATAATAATTTCTACAAAAACAACAGGGACTTCGCAGCGGTCGCTGCTCAGGCCCTAATAATAATAATAATAATAATAATAAAAGTAATAATATTTTCTACAAAAACAATAGGGACCTCGCAGCCGTCGCAGCTCGGGCCCTAATAACAATTTCTAGAAAAACAATAGGGACCTCGCAGCGGTCACTGCTCGGGCCCTAATAATAATAATAATAATAATTTCCACAAAAACAATGGGGACCTCGTAGCGGTCGCTGCTCGGGCCCTAATAATAATTTCTACATAAACAATAGGGACCTCGCCACGGTCGCTGCTCGGGCCCCAATAATAATTTCTACACAAAGTCCATTGTGGTGACCCGCCCCTTTTAAGTAAATTCAAAATGGCCGACTTCCTGTAAAACCTAGCTCATTGCTCCAAGAGACTTTTTTGTAGGTCTTGGTCTTATACATACAGTGAACCCTCGCTACTTCGCGGTTCACCTTTCGCGGGTTCAGTGCTTCGCGGGTATAAAAAATATTCGGGGGCATTGTAGTTTCGCCGAGCGGCACGACGGGCGCTGGAGCGGTTAGACGGCCGGCGTGCGCCGAAGAAGAGCGTGGGCGAAGAGGAGAGTGGACGAAGAAGAGCACGTTCCCCCGGACACGATCGGTGGCGACGTTTCGCGCGGTTCGGACCGTACCAGGGCTCCGGCCGGCGTGCGTGGCAGTTAAGCCGTAGAGGAGCACCGTCCCCGGGCACGAGCGGTGCCAAGCGGCCCCTAAGTTTAACCGAATGGAAGCTCCGGAGGAGGAGGGCATGCTCGCGTCACAGTAAGCCGAAGAGGAGCACCTTCCCCAGGCACGGGCGGTTCCAAGCGGCCCCTAAGTTTAACCAAATGGAAGCTCCGGAGGAGGAGGGCATGCTCGCGTCACAGTAAGCCGAAGAGGAGCACCTTTGCCGGGCACGGGCGGTTCCAAGCGGCCCCTAAGTTTAACCGAATGGAAGCTCCGGAGGAGGCGGGCATGCTCGCGTCACAGTAAGCCGAAGAGGAGCACCTTCCCCGGGCACGGGCGGTGCCAAGCGGCCCCTAAGTTTAACCGAATGGAAGCTCCGGGGGAGGAGGGCGGGCGTGTGTCACAGTTAAGCCGAATTGGAACACCTCTTCCGCCCGGACACGAACGGAGCGCGAAGCTGTCAGTTATGAATGAATAAATGAATAAATAAATAAATAATTAAAGAATGCCACCTTTCATTTCACAGGGAACACCGGACGGCGTACCAGCAGGTAAATGTCGGAGTAATTAAATAAATACAAAAAGAATGGCTGGGGAATAAAAAAATAATACGTTTTAATAATAATTTGGTTTTTTTGTTATAACATGAATTTCACTCTCTCTCTCTCTCTCTCCCCGTATATATATATATATATATATATATATATATATATATATATATATATATATATATATATTTATTATATATATTGTATTTTCTTTTAAGCATTTTTGAAGGTGCGCCGCTACTTCGCGGATTTTCAGTTTCCGCGGGTGGTCTCGGTCCCCATTAACCGCGATAACCGAGGGTTCACTGTACTCCATAAAATTTACAAAAAGCGAGGTGAAACACTCAACCAGGGCTGCTTTTTCGAACATTTCTCGAGGGCCATGGCGAGCCATTTCAAAAAAGCTGCACAACTAACGTATAAAATATTGATAAATTTGCTCTGCCTGATGTGTGTGTCAAGTTTCACGAGTTGTCGTTCATATTTAGAACCTCATAATCAGCGTTGTTTTATTGCCAAACAGTGCAATGCCACTCCCACAACTTTTCACGAAAAAGGATGAATTTCGTATTGTGACATCCTCATGGCCGAAACAGTCCTCCGAGCATATATGAGGGCGACCTTGTTGAGTTGCACGGAGAAAAACATCCAAGAAAATAACTTTTATTAGCTTTTACCAGTTGGTGGCGCTACTACTACGATGAAAAATAAGTTGGTAGATGTCTTCAGGGCTGAAGTATCCTCAAATGTGTACAACTTCGAGAAGATAGGATCATCTGAGTCATGTTGCCGGAGCTTTTGTTGCCACAAAGTACAATCGGACTTTTCAGCACCGTAATAGCCACGCCTTTTGCCAAAACGTCACAAAACTCGGCAGAGAGTAAGATCATTGTCTTGAGTCTTTTCTGACTAATTTTCAGTCGGATTCGTCAAAAGGGCACGGTGCAGTACGTGAAAATTAAAATAAAAACAAATTTTTGATTCCACTTGGCGGCGCTGTGTGTATAACAAAATAATAACATTAAGATGTCTTCAGGTCGGGACATTTTATTTACAGGTGAAGGTTTGGATTTTTAGGAGCATGTGCAGGGGAGTTATTAAGCATTCATTTATTTGTATTAGGTTCATTTTGTCTTCTTATTATTGATATTTGACAGATTCATTAAAAGCAGACAATTATGTTTTCGGTAAATTTTTTACCTGACATGTTTCGGCGAGTCTTTCGCCTTCTTCAGAGTGTCGCATGATGGTGTCTTGAGACCCGTCTTTATCAGCTGATGTTCCATGAGGGTGTGACTTACCTGTCAAAAAAATGAAAAATCAGAGCAGTAAAAGAACAAGCACAACATGAACATTACAAATCAGCAATCACTGACCACTGCAAAAGGGAAAACCACATCATGGACCGGGAGAAGGGCAGGGTCATCCGCACAGAAGAGAACAAACAACAGCGCTGGATCAGAGAGGCCATTGAGATCTGCAAGCAAGGCATAAAAACCATGAACAGAGACAAGGGAGCCTTCATCCTCTCTACCACCTGGACCAGCATCTTGGCGGAGTTAACGGACAGCGGGGGGCGTGACTTGCCTTCATTCTTGTGACAGGTAAGTCACGCCCTCATGGAACATCAGCTGATAAAGACGGGCCACAAGACACCATCATGTGACACTCTGAAGAAGGCGAAAGACTTTCGTATTGTGACATCCTCAAGGCCTAAACACTCATCCGAGCAAATATAAGGTAGATTTTGTTAACCTGCCCGGAGAAAAACATCAACGAAAATAATTTGTATTTGTTTTAACCAGTTGGTGGCGCTACCACTGCGATCAAAAATAAGTTGGCAGCCGTCTTCAGGGCCTGAATATCCTCAAATGTGAAAAATTTCGAGAAGATGGATCATCTGAATCATTTTGCAGGAACTTTTGTTGCCACGGAGAATAATCAGACTCTGCGGCACCGTAATAGCCACGCCCTTCGAAGGAAAGTCACAAAAATAGGGATAGAGTAAGATCAATGTCTTGAGTCTTTTCTAGCCAATTTTCAATCGGATTCGTTAAAAGGGCACCGTGCAGTACGTCAAAATGTAAAAAATGATATTTATTGGCGCAAGGTGTATAACTGAATATAAACATATAGATGTCTTCAGGTACCGACTCTTTATGTACATGTGAAGTTTTGGATTTTTAGCAGCATGTGCAAGAGAGTTATTAAGCATTTTGTCCATTGCGGCGAAGGAAATCTTAAGTGAAAACTTCGAAGCCCCGCCCCCGTCATATTGTATTTCGGAAACAAAAAGTTTTAGCCCCAGTGTTTGTCCCAGGTCTTAAGATGCTACAGACAGAATTTTAAGGCAATCAGATGAAGCCTTTAGGATCAGGGTGCAAAAGAATGACCCCTGTAAACATGCAAAAAAGGGCAAAAGTCGGACTTTCAAAAATTCATAACTCACTTCCTGTTCATATTAGACGTTTAAAATATCAAATTTCTCGCCATGCCCGATGAGACTGCCAAGTTTGGTGAGTTTTTGTGCATGTTTCGGGGGTCAAAAATGCAATCGAACAATCGGAAAAATAATAATAATAATAATTTCTACAAAAACAACAGGGACTTCGCAGCGGTCGCTGCTCAGGCCCTAATAATAATAATAATAATAATAATAAAAGTAATAATATTTTCTACAAAAACAATAGGGACCTCGCAGCCGTCGCAGCTCGGGCCCTAATAACAATTTCTAGAAAAACAATAGGGACCTCGCAGCGGTCACTGCTCGGGCCCTAATAATAATAATAATAATAATTTCTACAAAAACAATAGGGACCTCGCCGCGGTCGCTGCTCGGGCCCCAATTATAATTTCTACACAAAGTCCATGGTGGTGACCCGCCCCCTTTTAAGTAAATTCAAAATGGCCGACTTCCTGTAAAACCTAGCTCATTGCTCCAAGAGACTTTTTTGTAGGTCTTGGTCTTATACATACAGTGAACCCTCGCTACTTGGCGGTTCACCTTTCGCGGGTTCAGTGCTTCGCGGGTCTAAAAAATATTCGGGGGCATTGTAGTTTCGTCGAGCGGCACGACGGGGCGCTGGAGCGGTTAGACGGCCGGTGTGCGCCGAAGAAGAGCGTGGGCGAAGAGGAGAGTGGACGAAGAAGAGCACGTTCCCCCGGACACGATCGGTGGCGACGTTTCGCGCGGTTCGGACAGTACCAGAGCTCCGGCCGGCGTGCGTGGCAGTTAAGCCGTAGAGGAGAACCTTCCCCGGGCACGGGCGGTGCCAAGCGGCCCCTAAGTTTAACCGAATGGAAGCTCCGGAGGAGGAGGGCATGCTCGCGTCACAGTAAGCCGAAGAGGAGCACCTTCCCCGGGCACGGGCGATTCCAAGCGGCCCCTAAGTTTAACCGAATGGAAGCTCCGGAGGAGGAGGGCATGCTCGCGTCACAGTAAGCCGAAGAGGAGCACCTTCCCCGGGCACGGGCGGTGCCAAGCGGCCCCTAAGTTTAACCGAATGGAAGCTCCGGGGGAGGAGGGCGGGTGTGTGTCACAGTTAAGCCGAATTGGAGCACCTCTTCCGCCCGGGCACGAGCGGAGCGCGAAGCTGTCAGTTATGAATGTATAAAAGAATAAATAAATAAATGAATAAAGAATGCCACCTTTCATTTCACAGGGCACACCGGACGGCGTACCAGCAGATAAAAGTCGGAGTAATTAAATAAATACAAAAAGAATGGCTGGGGAATAAAAAAATAATACGTTTTAATAATAATTTGGTTTTTTTGTTATAACATGAATTTCACTCTCTCTCTCCCCGTATATATATATATATATATATATATATACATATATATATATATATATATATATATATATATTTATATATTTATTATATATATTGTATATTTTTTTAAGCATTTTTGAAGGTGCGCCGCTACTTCGCGGATTTTCAGTTTTCGCGGGTGGTCTCTGTCCCCATTAACCGCGATTACCGAGGGTTCACTGTACTCCATAAAATTTACAAAAAGCGAGGTGAAACACTCAACCAGGGCTGCTTTTTTTAACATTTCTCGAGGGCCATGGCGAGCCATTTCAAAAAAGCTGCACAACTAACGTATAAAATATTGATAAATTTGCTCGGCCTGATGTGTGTGTAAAGTTTCACGAGTTGTCGTTCATATTTAGAACCTCATAATCAGCGTTGTTTTATTGCCGAACAGTGCAATGCCACTCCCACAACTTTACACGAAAAAGGACGAATTTCGTATTGTGACATCCTCATGGCCGAAACAGTCATCCGAGCATATATGAGGGCGACCTTGTTGAGTTGCACGGAGAAAAACATCCAAGAAAATAACTTGTATTAGCTTTTACCAGTTGGTGGCGCTACTACTACGATGAAAAATAAGTTGGTAGATGTCTTCAGGGCTGAAGTATCCTCAAATGTGTACAACTTCGAGAAGATAGGATCATCTGAGTCATGTTGCCGGAGCTTTTGTTGCCACAGAGTACAATCTGACTTTTCAGCACCGTAATAGCCACGCCTTTTGCCAAAACGTCACAAAATTCGGCAGAGAGTAAGTGAGTCTTTTCTGACTAATTTTCAGTCGGATTCGTCAAAAGGGCACCGTGCAGTACGTGAAAATTAAAATAAAAACAAATTTTTGATTCCACTTGGCGGCGCTGTGTGTATAACAAAATAATAACATTAAGATGTCTTCAGGTCGGGACGTTTTATTTACAGGTGAAGGTTTGGATTTTTAGGAGCATGTCCAGGGGAGTTATTAAGCATTCATTTATTTGTATTAGGTTCATTTTGTCTTCTTATTATTGATATTTGACTGATTCATTAAAAGCAGACAATTATGTTTTAGGTTAATTTTTTACCTGACATGTTTCGGCGAGTCTTTCGCCTTCTTCAGAGTGTCGCATGATGGTGTCTTGAGACCCGTCTTTATCAGCTGATGTTCCATGAGGGTGTGACTTACCTGTCAAAAAAATGAAAAATCAGAGCAGTAAAAGAACAAGCACAACATGAACATTACAAATCAGCAATCACTGACCACTGCAAAAGGGAAAACCACATCATGGACTGGGAGAAGGGCAGGGTCATCCGCACCGAAGAGAACAAACAACAGCGCTGGATCAGAGAGGCCATTGAGATCTGCAAGCGAGGCATAAAAACCATGAACAGAGACAAGGGAGCCTTCATCCTCTCTACCACCTAGAGCAGCATCTTGGCGGAGTGAATGGACAGCGGGGGGTGTGACTTGCCTTCATTCTTGTGACAGGTAAGGCACGCCTTCATGGAACATCAGCTGATAAAGACTGGTCACAAGACACCATCACAGGGTTCGAAGTTAACTTTAAAAACTGCTTCCCCATAGGGCAAGTGCCACTAAAATTTGCCTTGCCCGAGTGGCCAAATTACTTGCCCAACTAGGGCAAGTGACAATTTTTTTTCTCTTGCCCTGAGTGACTTTTTGTATGACAAAGTGTCTAATTACAAATTGCATGAATTTTTTGTTCGGACAGTTCCCGCCTAGAAAGAATTAAAAATACGTTACAATCATAAGTGTTGCTTATATAAAAATGTATCATGTATTAACACATTAATTAGGTGTCTGCTGACCCAGGATTATGTTATTGTTATGTTATGTTATATATCAAAGAGAATGTGGAATGACACTGAACGATGGAAGGTGGAAGGATGTGGAAAGATCGTGAATGACATTGAATGATTTGGAATGACACTGAAAGATTTTGAATAATACTGAATGACACTGAATGAAGTAAAACTCTCTGGGAACGGGCCAATTCAAGATAGCTGCCGCACTGTGGGGGAGGCTTTGGTACCAAATTTGGAAAGAGACCCAAACGGTTGGGTCCATTTTATATCAGTGTGGGGGTGAAACGTTGGTCTTGGCGGAGCTGTCTGAATATTGGAGAAGTGAGAAGACAAAGTAAAACAGAACAATTAAAATCACTCTTCAAATACATATTGTTTGGTAAGCAGAGCATGATTTACAGCTCACCATTTTATTGCATGCACCAAGCATGTTATACATTTTTCTGTCCACGGGATGGCGTAGTCAAGAAAAATGAAGCATCTCGAAGCCCATTCGTGTGTGAAGTATTTCCCTGCAGGGCTTGGCTGCTTTATGGGGCTTCATTTTGCCATCACTAGTTTTAGATAGTTTTAATTTTTGAAAGAGCATTTTCATTTTACAGTGAACCCTCGCTACTTCGCGGTTCACCTTTCGCGGGTTCAGTGCTTCGCGGGTCTAAAAAATATTCGGGGACATTGTAGTTTCGCCGAGCGGCACGACGGGGCGCTGGAGCTGTTAGACGGCCGGCATGCGCCGAAGAAGAGCGTGGGCGAAGAGGAGAGTGGACGAAGAAGAGCACGTTCCCCCGGGCACGATTTGGGGCGACGTTTCGCGCGGTTCGGACCGTACCAGAGCTCCGGCCAGCGTGCGTGGCAGTTAAGCCGAAGAGGAACAACTTCCGCCCGGGCACTAGCGGGGCGACATTTCGCTCTGTTCGGGAGCGTACGAGAGCTCCGGAGGAGGCCGGCCGGCGTGCGTGGCAGTTAAGCCGAAGAGGAGCACCTTCCCCGGGCACGGGCGGTGTCAAGCGGCCCCTAAGTTTAACCGAATGGAAGCTCCGGAGGAGGAGGGCATGCTCGCGTCACAGTTAAGCCGAAGAGAAGCACCTTCCCCGGGCACGGGCGGTGCCAAACGGCCCTTAAGTTTAACCGAATGGAAGCTCCGGGGGAGGAGGGCGGGCGTGTGTCACAGTTAAGCCGAATAGGAGCACCTTCCCCGGGCACGGGCGGGGCGAAATGAAACCGAGTTCAATCGAACGGAGACACGCTTCGGGGGAGCAGGTCCGGCGTGCATGACAATTAAGCCGAAGAGGAGCACCTCTTCCGCCCGAGCACGAGCGGAGCGCGAGGCTGTCAGTTATGAATGAATAAATGAATAAAAAAAATAAATGAAGAATGCCACCTTTCATTTCACAGGGCACACCGGACGGCGTACCAGCAGGTAAAGGTCGAAGCAATTAAAAAAATACAAAAAGAAGTAATTGAATAAATACAAAAATAATGGCTGGGGAATAAAAAAATAATAAGTTTTAATAATAATTTTTTTTTTTTTGTTATAGCATGAATTTCACTCTCTCTCTCTCTACCCGTGTGTATATATATATATATATATATATATATATATATATTTATTAATTGTTTTTTTTTAAACATTTTTGAAGGTGCACCACTACTTCGCACTTTTTTTTAAAGCATTTTTGAAGGTGCGCCGCTACTTCGCGGATTTTCAGTTTTCGCGGGTGGTCTCGGTCCCCATTAACCGCGATAACCGAGGGTTCACTGTATTTTTTTCATTATCGAATTTTATTTTTTTCTATTCAAGTTTTGAGTTCATTTTCGTTTACTAAAATAACCTTGGGCTGCAACTACTATCACAGCAACGGCTCATTATATTTTGGCTGCTAAATATGCCAATTTGTCAGAGAGAAGACCGTGACAAAGAATGGCCCAATCGCAATAAACACTCTACACCATACGTTCCTCGTTGACGTGTACATGGGGTGTTGCAGAGCACAGGTTCCAAGCGTACCGATATTGCAAAATTGGGACAATGCGTGTGACGACACCAACTTCCGCCTCCTATGTCATCGAGCTTGGCGGCACGTTATATTATGTATTTATTTGTAACAATTTTGACGTTGAGAGTGATATTAAAACTTAAGTAATGTGGTAGTTAGGAAAAAACCCTGGCTTGGGACCCACCGGAACAAGCTATAGCTTCATTTGTACTATTTGAGGCGCTCTCACAATCTGCGGCGCATGCACACAAGGTCGCTAAGTACGCTAGCTGCACTCGGACAAAACACGTAGGTGACTTTAAAAGAGTGACCGAAATTGCACACATGCAACTGTTTATCATAATGTCATAATTCGATATGTACATTTGAAGAGAATTTTTTTCAGCATGGGCACAAGAATTCCACCGAACATCGCCAGTTCAATGGGATTTTGGTTAAGTCCGCAAATAATTGTGGACAATATACTTTGGCTGCGCGCTCGAATAATTTTACTCGTATATACTTCAATGAGGGTGTAGTGTGGGTATCGGGATCTTTAACACGCCCTAACACGAAGCTGACTCTCCAACCGCCACAGCCTTTTAATGACGAAATTATAAAATAAACAAAAACACTGTTCAACAACATAAAATAAAATAAAAAATCACATCATACTTACATTTATAAACTTTAATCCTCAAGAACATTATTCTCAGGTTGACCGAAAGACGAGGACACGGGAGCGCCTCGGGCATGTTCTTCTTCCTTGTGTAGGCGAATGACATTTTAAGGTGCTTGTCCGCCACCTGCTGTGCTGAACTATGTATTAAATAAGAAAAGCAAATTGTTGAATGTTTTTTCCCCAATGAAGACTGAATTGTAAAATACCCGGAAATGGCTTTTCTGTTTTATTGTGCATTTAAAAAAAATTCAGATTGTCCTTTTTTGTTGAGATAATTGTTGAATATTGAAATTGCACATGTAACTGGTAATTTAGTTTTAGACATTATTTGAACCAGTGGAGGGCCATGCATTTCACACCTGGGCCTTCAATGAAGTCCTACTTCGTCCTACTTGAATAAATCCCCCTCATTATACCATAATTTATGACACCACGGGTGGACAAACAATATACAGAAAAGCACTTAGACAGCACTGACCGAGTGTTGGACGATATAGCTTCTCTTGAAAGGTCCGTGTTGAAAATGGCCTCGCAAGTGAATCTTCAATTTCTAAAGATAAAGATGTCTTTTAATTGTCCCATAACGGGGACATTTGCAGTGTTACAGCAGCAAAGATATACATCACACAGTGGCACCGACGTAATGTAGCCGTTAATGTATAACATTGGCAGCAGGCATTCATAAAAAGCATGCAAATATACACAGTATATACGTATATACACAGATCCCCATGTATATACACACTTACAGCCCACAACATATACAAGTGTAAGGAAACACTCCTAATGCCTGTCTATGGTTCAGAGGGGAAATAAATAAAAACGCTGCAATGATAAAAAAAAAATACTGAATGATTGAAAATACTGCAATGATAAAAATACTGCAAGAATAAAAGTACTGTACCCAGCCAACATGTCCAACTGGGCCCCAAATGGGGTAAATGCGGGATTCCTGGGTACCAAGTGGGAATGGGCTAGAAGTGGGCAATGGTACAGGGTTCCATGTGGGCGCCATCTGGGATTGGTGGGCATGGGCTTAAACTGGGCAAATGTTGTGGGTGCAATACGGGTTGTGTATGGGCTAAGTGGGCATGGGTTAGAACTGGTAAAGATAAAGATAAAGATGTCCTTTATTAGTCCCACAATGGGGAAATTTGAGGTGTTACAGCAGCAAAGATATAGCTCACACAGAGTCGGCGGCGTAATGTAGCCGTTAATGTATAACATTAGCAGCAGACATTCATAAAAAGCATGCAAATATACACAGTATAAACGTATCTAAGTGTAAGGAAACACTCCTAATGTCTGTCCATTATACAGAGGGGAAAATGCTGTAATGATAAAAACTACTGAATCTACTACTGAAACCATTTATAGGTCCTATTTGGGTTATGTGTGGGCTAAGTGGGCATGGGTTAGAACTGGTCAACCATGTGAGGGTCTCATATGGGCTGTATATGGGCCAAGTGGGCATGGGTTAGAGCTGGTCAACCATGTCTGGGTCCTATTTGGGTTATGTGTGGGCTAAGTGGGCATGGGTTAGAAGTGGTCACCATTTATCGGTCCTGTTTGGGTTATGTGTGGGATAAGTGGGCATAGGTTAGAGCTGGTCAACCATGTCTGGGTCCTGTATGGGTTATGGATGAGCTAAGCGGGCATGGGTTTGAAAATTTGTTCTGGAGCCTTTTTGATATTTAATGCATGCTATGCTAATAGTAACCACCCGAAGACTATTCTCAGTAGAACTATTCAATGGATGCCAAAACGATAGAGACATGGCCATGGAGCCTATGCTGCGAGATTGTGAAAGGACTAAAATAAGTGTAGGATTATTGAGGACCAGAAGTCAGCTTTTATTAGGTTTGACATTGATTTAACTTATGGAACAATGCAAATTATGGTCGGGTTGTTGTTGGACTTTTTCCGCTTTTGACTAAGGGACGGGTGTTTTTATTTTCTGGGACTCTTTAGAACAAGCGGCACGGTGGCGGACTGGTTAGCAAGTCCGCATCACAGTACAGAAGTGCAAGGTTCTCCCTGTGCCTGCTAGGGTTTTCGCCGGTTTCCTCCCACTTTCCAAAAACATTCATGATAGGTTGATTGGTCACTGGTCCAAGGTCTGAGTGTGAGAGCGGATGGTTGCTTGTCTCTGTGTGCCCTGCGATTGACTGGCAACCAGTTCAGGGTGTACCCTGTCGACTGCCCGAAGACAGCTGGGATAGGCTCCAGCACTCCCGGGGACCCTTGTGAGGACAAGAAGCAGTACAGAGGATTGATTGATTTATTAAAATTAAAATTAAATTCATGTATTTATCTATGCTAAATTTAACAAGGCTGGACGTTATATTTTGTGAATTTACATGTACCCCCAACTGTGACTTAATAACCCTTAAGGGACAAGATAACATTTTATAATATTCCAGACAGCTAAGATTGTCATCTATGAACTATTTGACAAGGCAGGTCCAGCATCGTCAGCCACATCCAACAGTCAACACAGTTACTTTTTTTTTAATAAACAAAATCAACATTATTAATTAATGTTATTTTATTAATTCTGTATGCTGTGAAAGATCTTTATTCAAAGTATATTTGAAGTTATTTCTACCTTATTGCTTGATTTTTGTAGATTCAAGTTGGAGTTGTCAAAATTACAGATTCTTTTGAAGGCAGCATATTCAAACTGTGAGAAAAGGAGCGAATGCAAGCTACGCGGTCTTTGAGGTGCGGCAGAAGAGCTGAAAGCACGGTGAGTCCCGAACGATAATTGAATTAATTAATTAATCTTGGGTAAATGTCTGGCTCTCATTTTTTAGACTTACTTTACAATGTGTTTTGTAATTTTTCAAGGTTGCCTGTGTTGGAAAACTGCTTGGTGCGTTAGCTAAAACACAGTATGCTAAAATGATAAGTGACGAGAACACAGAGGGTATATCAACAACGTACGTACTCGAATTATTTTGGGGAAAACTTAAGTACATTATAATCACCCTTTTAATAATACTGATAAGCGTTGTGTGTTTTATTTATTTTTATGAGGACCTTTACAACGAGCTACATATTGTTAGCATTGGGCCTACGACGCTAAACACAGTGTCCCTCGATCTCTCTCCAAAATTCTCCAAAAGACTTAAGCTTTCACTCAAATTAATACAATCTACTCCACTAGCTCATTTAAGGCTTTTTTGTGATGTGTTTGATTTGGGTAAGTAAAGCAAAACATATTAACTGTTGAATGTTGCCTGTTATTTAAATAATAGAAATTCAAGATGAAAGTTGAACAGATATTGAAATGCTAGATTGGCTCATTCAGAATCATGCCACAATGTGCTTTGTATGTTTTGTGTGTGGGTTTATCAAGCTCTAATTCAATGCAGTGTCCAAAACGAGCGCACATAATTGTTGGATGAATGTTGGTTAATAGAGTCAGATAATAGTTAAAATTCCAACAGTTGAACAGATGTTGAAATGCTAGATTGGCTCATTCAGAATCATGCCACAATGTGCTTTGTATGTTTTGTGTGTAGGCTTATCAAGCTCTAATTCAATGCAGTGTTGAGCTGCATTTGAGAGGAACTACGTAAGTAACTAATGTGGAAAAATTGTGACTTCTTTGTGTACTTTTATTTTGAATATTCAAATTTTGTGGGTAAAGGTTAGAGAAAATAAGTTTAAAATGAGAGCTGTACAGGTATTTAAGTTTTTGGTTTGTAAAATACCCGAATGTGGGTTTCAGCAGGTGAGGCAATGATTGGACAGAGCAAAAGCTATGCTCCAAAATAGAAGTGATTACACCTTCACTAGACTAACCTGCAGCTAATTACATAATTATAAAATTAACACTTTAACCTGGCTTCCCCATCACAGATGTATTCTTTTAAATGCAAAGCTTTTTGTTCTAGCTTTTGTTGTTAAATGACATTCATGCCCAAGTGTCTATGCATCCATTGCAGGGATGTTTTCTCAAGTGACGAGTCTGAAGCCTGTGATGACGAAGTACCATCTACACCTCCCCATGGATTGTCACAGAGAAAAAGCTTCCTAACCAAGAGAGGCGCTGCAGAAGGTCCTTGAGTACGTCCAACGTGTTGAGTCTGTGAGTCTACTGCAGGATCTAATGCAGGTATGAAAATGATGAAATTTTAATGTATTATCTTCAAAATTATAAATAATTATTTAATTTCTTGAAATATAAAATTAGGTACCCTAAACCCAAGTAGGAACCCCAGTCCCAGTACATTCCTGATTCTGGAGCTACAGAGATCAAACCATCCTACTGTATCACTAAATAGCCCCACCTCTAAAACCCTGATTCGGAAGGCCGAGTTGAAAGACTTCAGAGTTCAAGATGGTCAACTGCAACTATGATAAGCCGAATGTGTTCACCCCAAGTCGGAAACTGAGAAAAAGACTCAATTTTCACATGATTTCAGTCCCTTCTATATTTAAAAGAATGTATTGGGGCTCTAAAAATGTGAAATATTTTTACAAGTATTTCTTTTACTACTCATAGGCAGTTTCATAATAATAGTACAATTTGGCATCGTGTATTGTTTTTTGGTTCCATTCAAAATGCACAAGACGTATAGACATATTTTGTTTGTGGATCGCTGCAGCATCACACGAGTGCACAGAGACAAACGTGGCAGCAACTTAAAACAATTAAAATATCGAATCGAAATCGAGAACTGAAAATCAAAAATCGAATCGGGGCTTGAGTGAATCGTTACCTCCCTAATCATAATCATTTTGGTAGAATGTTGGGCTCTTGCCCTTTGAGTGTATATGGCGTTACCGAAGCTGTTCACTTAATCGACAATTCCTTTCCTGTGACGTTTATCATACCCAGTTTAACTGCCAAAATATTTTTAAGTGTGTGATGATTATCTGGATCGAGTGACACCCATGTTATAATGGTTGCAGGTATTGGTGGATTGGACGATAGTGTCAGAACAATGATGGCGTTCATCATGACAAATCCTCTGTCTCTGAAGTACAATCTCTTTGGACATCGTAGCAAGAACAAGCGCCGAGACCTGCCTTTTTCGGATGTTCTATACGGTAATATATTTTTTTTTTTTTTTTTTTTTTAAGGGATTGTGGTGTGAAGACATTTCAGCATGTCCCATAAGGTTTCACAATCATTAAATAGCTTTACTAAGTTGGCTTCTTGTCTTTTTTGTTTTAGGAGCACTGAAAAGGAATGGAGCCACAAAGGACATCAACGAGAAGGACACAGGCAACCCTGTCCAAGTGGTTCATGGGAGCTTGTGATCAAGGTGGGAATAGGGCAGTTCGAGCTCGGAGATCTCAAGGCAACTGTCAGGTTTAAAACGTCCTGACGCCATTTTTAGACTGAAGGTGGCATAAATCCAGACCAAACCAGTTAGAGTTTTGTTTTTGACCATTCGCGAATGGGAGAGGAAGTCAGGAGGTGAAGCAGGCGTCTTGCCAGTTCAATCTCGCGCACTCTCTCTCACTCTCTACCACCCGTTCGGTCTTTTATCAGCAACCTAAGCAGACAATGGAGGTCTGTCTGAAATTCTAGCAGGCAGGCAGGAAGCAATCAACCACAGTAGTCAGTCAGGAATTCGAAACTAAAGTGTGTGCGTGTGTTCCAGTTGTGCGCGTGTGTGCTAAAGCAATAATGTGAGTGTCTGTGTGTGTGTGCGCAATTATAACTGATACAAATAGTGTATAAAAACATGATTAGAAATACACAAACTATTTACATATCCTCATCCCATCTCACATTCCCCCGTTTGTGGGTTTAAATCATGTCCTTACGGCTTTAAGACAGATCATCATAATGAAATCATACAACAGTGTGGTCATCCGTGGAGGGGCGAAAACCCTCAGTAGGGACAAAATTCCCCTCCTCCCTTCCGGCGTGGAACGAGATTCTCATGGTATGTTGGTCACTTGGGAATAAAACATAAAAAAACTTCAATATACCTAGTGAAAAATAACAAAACTGTCTCCACGCAGAGCTTGTCTCCACGCAGAGCTTGTCTCTGCGGCGACTTGATGGAGGCCCTTGCCTCGTTGTAGGAGGGGACAGCCGTCTTTACCTCCCGGATCTTCGTGTGTGGTGTATGTGTGTGCATGTGTGGGGGCAGGGGCAAAAGGGTCCATGTGTTATTTAGGTTTCAGTGTCCAGTTCGAGTTTGTCATTGTCCAGTTCGAATTCGTCATTCTCAACATCAATCAGGTTGTAATGGTACATTTGGGCAACAAACATGCAGTTAATAATCATCTTTGTCATAAGAATAATGCAACATGAACAGACTACACATAACAAAAATGAAAACCATAATTATCCCGATATATTGTCTTTCAAATTCTTCGTAGTGGTCATAACATCAATAATTGTTTCATTTTATTAAAAATGTAAATGCAGTAATGTTCTCCAATCAAGGCTAAAATTCTTTATGTACGTCATTAATTTCAAAACAATATCTAATCTTTTTGTTCTGTGGCTTCAACATTCGTATCTGTGGCTGGTTGTGCGGTTCCGATGTGCGTGTGGTCCGATATTGTGACTCAGGTGGGCTCCTGTTCGAGGGATTCGCGTTGCTCGGCCTTTAGCTGGAAACCGGAGAAGCTTGTACTGCAACTGGTGGATCCAGCTGCCACGCCCCGCGACCTTTGCTGCCGTCGGGGTCACTGCAATCATCTGGCGAGGGCCATCTCAGCATTCACTTGTCCCAACGAAGTCGTTTCAGCACCTTGAAGAAGAGTTGGTCTCCCACACGGACGTGATT
Source organism: Idiotropiscis lumnitzeri (assembly GCF_059441095.1). Taxonomy (NCBI): domain Eukaryota; kingdom Metazoa; phylum Chordata; class Actinopteri; order Syngnathiformes; family Syngnathidae; genus Idiotropiscis; species Idiotropiscis lumnitzeri. The sequence goes on from NW_028283654.1 coordinate 443,285, forward strand.
TCTCTGTGGATCAGAACACACTGGCCAGTAATTGCGTCTTTTTTTTTTTTTTTTTTTTTTTTTGGGCAAAACATGTTTCCCATGTGGACTGGGACTGATGTGCCAGTCGCTGGTGGTTCTGATGAACCTGAGAGTCGATAGGGGATAGTGTCCTAACTTCGGCTGGCACTATCCTCATTGCTGTGATTGAAACACAGTCTGGTCATTGTCTCCTTTTTTTCCCTCATATTCTTGATAAGTCTGCCCTTAACAGTCCCATTAGTGCGTTCCACAAGTCCTGCAGACTGTATGCACAATGACGCTTTGAGTCAATTTTGCAACAACTGTCCCACTTGTTACAACATCATTCACAAAATGCATAATTTTCACTTCAAATCACTTCTTGAAATTCCAAATGTCAGGATAATTTGTGTTAGGTTGAAGATGTATTTTATCCCATATTTTACTCTATTAGTATTGCAAAAGAATTGTTCCACAGCGTGACCCATGTTTGACCATATGGATGAGAAGACTTCACAGAGAAGCGGATGCCTGAAGACTGGATCAACGTCTGCAACATCAAAGGAGGTGTGCTGAGACACACCTCTGAAACAAAAGGACTGAGACTTTAGTACCAGAGCACTAAAAGGGCATATCTGCCTTTTCAATCAGTGGATGACTGCCATTGATGTCTGTCTTTCCTCTTGTGTCTGAGATGTTTACATGTTCCTGCTGGTGCTCCCCCCTTCATCTCTTAGTGCAAATACATTGTATTGTTAGGGACTTCCCTAATAAAATAGAGGGCTCGGCGGAGTGTGCTCCAGAACGAATTTGGAGATGTAACTGAGCACACCTCTGTTCGTTCTCCTCGCGAGTAAAAGATCAACTCTTGTCTTCCTTCCATTCATTTAGCCTATGTTCAGTGAATGCTTAGGTGATTGAACCTGACAATTTGATTACACAACACTTTTTCCAACTGTTTTAGCATCAACATATGTTGTCGGAAACAACTTAATCCATTTTGAAAACATATGAATTACAACCAAACAATATTGCATCTCAAACAAATAACACTGTCTAAAAAAAAGTTTTTTGTTGAAAAGTCTGTATGTGGGAACAATTTCATATCATACTACCCCTCTCTTGACTCATGGTTATGCTCGTGTGTCACTCTTATTACTTTTCCAATCAATGAATTAGGCAGCCAGGATTTGCCATCTGCCAATTTGCTGATCCTGTCCTCAGCAATGTTTGCACCTTTGTTTTCCCAATTTGTGCGTTCAATTACTGGTACCTTTTTCCCTGGCGTGGGATCAAATTGTCAAGTTGATTTTCTGCGTGTGTGTGCGTGTGGGGGTGTGTTCATTTTCCCTTTTAGCTGCGCTGTGTCGATATAAAGGCGAGGCAGTTTCCAATTGTAATTGTGTCATCTTCTGTTAAGTGAATTTTGCGTTCACAAATAACTATTTTAGACGTGCTTTATGCACAACTTTTCTTTTCCTGTTGTGGTTTTTAAAGCCCAATGTCGACAGAACGCATGAACATTTATCTTGACTGTCAGTCCACATTGTAACCATACAACTCATACAAGATGGGAAACCCCAAATTTTAATTAGCTCACACCCGCCTACGCTCTTCCTGCTTATCCTAACAATCTCTTATCCGTTGGTATCACAATGTTAGTACTCCCATCGCATAAAAGTCAGTTTGATTTCAGGCTGCGACCTTGGTTCTCAAACACTTTTACTTCTTATCAGTCTGGAATGCGCACCTGGTCTGTGTTACAAGTCTGAGTTCCTCCAGTCGGGAGGAAGGTCAAGTCGCGGTTTGGTGATAATTTGGACGGCTCCACAGTCGTGTGGCGCCTCCTAGATGATGCGGGGAAAAAATGACGCTGGGCTGAAATGCACCGCAACTTATCAGTATAATGTGTCCCTGTGACAATTAGGCCGGCGTGCAATGTGAATGTGGTGGGAAAAGAATGTAATTTTTTGATTCTTTAAAGCAGCAGTGAAAGCTCTTAATCACACTCTAAGTGGTTCTCTGCCACGAAATCCAAATTGTTGTGACTAAATATGCAAATGAATTCATTTTGCCCTGGTTCCTGCAGTAACCCAGGCTAATGAAGTCATTTTTTGCAGTCACTGTTTTGCTCAAATGGCTTATAATAATTTGGTAGTGCGTTAAGATGCTTTGTCGATACAATCTTGTAGTGTATCTTCACAAGTTCCAACATACACAACCCATTCCATGGCCATGACGATACTGTTTTAAAGATTACCAAGGCTTGTTGGACCTTTCTCTGCCACATAAATTACAGCCCTGAGAGGCACTGGGCCTCAACTTTATCTATGAAGGGTCAGGGATTTAATGGGGGTCACCGAGGCGTCCCAAGGAAAGTTTTTACAGAAAAGTGGTCTGGCAATATCTTTTCTCTTTCTTATCACTGACAATGCGCCCCTTTAAAGTTTTGACGTTTGTTTGAATTCGCCCGTGCTTATTAATTCTATTGAAGTCCAATTTTGTCAGTGTATCACGGCCTAATGAGTAAAACGCATGTTGATGTAGAACTCCTTCTACACACACTTTTATGTTTGACTTTTTACGTCACGTGATCCTCCATTGCTACCACAACTCGTCCTGAAAAGTTAATGTTTTGTAACAAGACTTACTGCTTCCTCCTTTCTTTCTTTTCTTTTTCCTTCCTTCTGCCCAACACGTTCATGCTTTCTGTGCATAATTTAGAATTTTCTTTTCCATTTTACAAGTTGGCCAATTTAAATTAGGTTGTTTTATTTGAAAAGCCTGTAATTCTCTTTTTTTTCCCCTTTTCACCTAATCACAAATTTCTTATCACAAAAATGAACATGTTAATTCTATTTTATTTCCTATTTTTCCAATCTTGTGACTCATTTCACTTCAACCAGTTCTACCTTAAAGTGGACAAGTACACATCAATGTTTTTTGTAGTTTCTATTTTCTTCTCTGCTTTAATGAAAATTATAGCCCTTCTAGCCAAATTTTTCCTGTGTCATTTCTATCTCTGCATTTCATTCCATTTCTGGCCTACCTTAATACTAAAACAAAAATGCTCTTTCAAAAATTAAAACTATCTAAAACTAGTGATGGCAAAATGAAGCCCCATAAAGCAGCCAAGCCCTGCAGGGAAATACTTCACACACGAATGGGCTTCGAGATGCTTCATTTTTCTTGACTACGCCATCCCATGGACAGAAAAATGTATAACATGCTTGGTGCATGCAATAAAATGGTGAGCTGTAAATCATGCTCTGCCCACCAAACAATATGTATTTGAAGAGTGATTTTAATTGTTCTGTTTTACTTTGTCTTCTAACTTCTCCAATATTCAGACAGCTCCGCCGAGACCAACGTTTCACCCCCACACTGATATAAAATGGACCCAACCGTTTGGGTCTCTTTCCAAATTTGGTACCAAAGCCTCCCCCACAGTGCGGCAGCTATCTTGAATTGGCCCGTTCCCAGAAAGTTTTACTTCATTCAGTGTCATTCAGTATTATTCAAAATCTTTCAGTGTCATTCCAAATCATTCAATGTCATTCACAATCTTTCCACATCCTTCCACCTTCCATCGTTCAGTGTCATTCCACATTCTCTTTCATATATAACATAACATAACAATAACATAATCCTGGGTCAGCAGACACCTAATTAATGTGTTAATACATGATACATTTTTCTATAAGCAACCCTTATGATTGTAACGTATTTTTAATTCTTTCTAGGCGGGAACTGTCCGAACAAAAAATTCATGCAATTTGTAATTAGACACTTTGTCATACAAAAAGTCACTCAGGGCAAGAGAAAAAAAATTGTCACTTGCCCAAGTTGGGCAAGTAATTTGGCCACTCGGGCAAGGCAAATTTTAGTGGCACTTGCCCTATGGGCAAGCAGTTTTTAAAGTTAACTTCGAACCCTGTGATGGTGTCTTGTGACCTGTCTTTATCAGCTGATGTTCCATGAAGGCGTGCCTTACCTGTCACAAGAATGAAGGCAAGTCACGCCCCCCGCTGTCCATTCACTCCGCCAAGACGCTGCTCCAGGTGGTAGAGAGGATGAAGGCTCCCTTGTCTCTGTTCATGGTTTTTATGCCTCGCTTGCAGATCTCAATGGCCTCTCTGATCCAGCGCTGTAGTTTGTTCTCTTCTGTGCGGATGACCCTGCCCTTCTCCCGGTCCATGATGTGGTTTTCCCTTTTGCAGTGGTCAGTGATTGCTGATTTGTAATGTTCATGTTGTGCTTGTTCTTTTACTGCTCTGATTTTTTAATTTTCTTGACAGGTAAGTCACACCCTCATGGAACATCAGCTGATAAAGACTGGTCTCAAGACACCATCATGCGACACTCTGAAGAAGGCGAAAGACTCGCCGAAACATGTCAGGTAAAAAATTAACCTAAAACATAAATGTCTGCTTTTAATGAATCAGTCAAATATCAATAATAAGAAGACAAAATGAACCTAATACAAATAAATGAATGCTTAATAACTCCCCTGCACATGCTCCTAAAAATCCAAACCTTCACCTGTAAATAAAACGTCCCGACCTGAAGACATCTTAATGTTATTATTTTGTTTTACACACAGCGCCGCCAAGTGGAATCAAAAATGTGTTTTTATTTTAATTTTCACGTACTGCACGGTGCCCTTCTGACGAATCCGACTGAAAATTAGTCAGAAAAGACTCAAGACAATGATCTTACTCTCTGCCGAATTTTGTGACGTTTTGGCAAAAGGCGTGGCTATTACGGTGCTGAAAAGTCCGATTGTACTTTGTGACAACAAAAGCTCCGGCAACATGACTCAGATGATCCTATCTTCTCGAAGTTGTACACATTTGAGGATACTTCAGCCCTGAAGACTTCTACCAACTTATTTTTCATCGTAGTAGTAGCGCCACCAACTGGTAAAAGCTAATACAAGTTATTTTCTTGGATGTTTTTCTCCGTGCAACTCAACAAGGTCGCCCTCATATATGCTCGGATTACTGTTTCGGCCATGAGGATGTCACAATACGAAATTCGTCCTTTTTCGTGAAAGGTTGTGGGAGTGGCATTGCACTGTTCGGCAATAAAACAACGCTGATTATGAGGTTGTAAATATGAACGACAACTCGTGAAACTTTACACACACATCAGGCCGAGCAAATTTATAAATATATATATATATATATATATATATATATATATATATATATATATATATATACGGGGAGAGAGAGAGTGAAATTCATGTTACAACAAAAAAAAACAAATTATTATTAAAACATATTATTTTTTAATTCCCCAGCCATTCTTTTTGTATTTATTTAATTACTCCGACTTTTACCTAATGGTACGCCGTCCGGTGTGCCCTGTGAAATGAAAGGTGGCATTCTTTATTTATTTATTCATTTATTCATTCATAACTGACAGCCTCGCGCTCCGCTCGTGCCCGGGCGGAAGAGGTGCTCCAATTCGGCTTAACTGTGACACACGCCCGCCCTCCTCCCCCGGAACTTCCATTCGGTTAAACTTAGGGGCCGCTTGGCACCGCCCATGCCCGGGGAAGGTGCTCCTCTTCGGCTTACTGTGACGCGAGCATGCCCTCCTCCTCCGGAGCTTCCATTCGGTTAAACTTAGGGGCCGCTTGAAACCGCCCGTGCCCGGGGAAGGTGCTCCTCTTCGGCTTACTGTGACGCGAGCATCCCCTCCTCCTCCGGAGCTTCCATTCGGTTAAACTTAGGGGCCGCTTGGAACCGCCCGTGCCCGTGGAAGGTGCTCCTCTTCGGCTTACTGTGACGCGAGCATGCCCTCCTCCTCCGGAGCTTCCATTCGGTTAAACTTAGGGGCCGCTTGGCACCGCCCGTGCCCGGGGAAGGTGTTCCTCTACGGCTTAACTGCCACGCACGCCGGCCGGAGCTCTGGTACGGTTCAAACCGCGCGAAACGTCGCCACCGATCGTGTCCGGGGGAACGTGCTCTTCTTCGTCCACTCTCCTCTTCGCCCACGCTCTTCTTCGGCGCACGCCGGCCGTCTAACTGCTCCAGCGCCCCGTCGTGCCGCTCGGCGAAACTACAATGCCCCCGAATATTTTTTAGACCCGCGAAGCACTGAACCCGCGAAAGGTGAACCGCGAAGTAGCGAGGGTTCACTGTATGTATAAGACCAAGACCTACAAAAAAGTCTCTTGGAGCAATGAGCTAGGTTTTACAGGAAGTCGGCCATTTTTAATTTACTTAAAAGGGGGCGGGTCACCACAATGGACTTTGTGTAGAAATTATTATTGGGGCCCGAGCAGCGACGGCGGCGAGGTCCCTATTGTTTTTGAAGAAATTATTATTAGGGCCCGAGCAGCGACCGCTACGAGGTCCCCATTGTTTTTGTGGAAATTATTATTATTTTTATTATTATTATTAGGGCCCGAGCAGTGACCGCTGCGAGGTCCCTATTGTTTTTCTAGAAATTGTTATTAGGGCCCGAGCTGCGACGGCTGCGAGGTCCCTATTGTTTTTGTAGAAAATATTATTACTTTTATTATTAATAATATTATTATTATTATTATTAGGGCCTGAGCAGCGACCGCTGCGAAGTCCCTATTGTTTTTGTAGAAATTATTATTATTATTATTTTTCCGATTGTTCGATCGCATTTTTGACCCCCAAAACATGCACAAAAACTCACCAAACTTGGCAGTCTCATCGGGCATGGCGAAAAATTTGATATTTTAACGTCTAATATGAACAGGAAGTGAGTTATGAATTTTTGAAAGTCCGACTTTTGCCCTTTTTTGCATGTTTACAGGGGTCATTCTTTTGCACCCTGATCCTAAAGGCTTCATCTGATTGCCTTAAAATTCTGTCTGTAGCATCTGAAGACCTGGGACAAACACTGGGGCTAAAATTTTTTGTTTCCGAAATACTATATGACAGGGGCGGGGCTTCAAAGTTTTCACTTAAGATTTCCTTCGCCGCAATGGACAAAATGCTTAATAACTCTCCTGCACATGCTGCTAAAAATCCAAAACTTCACATGTACATAAAGAGTCTGTACCTGAAGACATCTATATGTTTATATTCAGTTATACACCTTGCGCCAATCAATATCATTTTTTACATTTTGACGTACTGCACGGTGCCCTTTTAACGAATCTGATTGAAAATTGTCTAGAAAAGACTCAAGACATTGATCTTACTCTATCCCTATTTTTGTGACTTTCCTTCGAAGGGCGTGGCTATTATGGTGCCGCAGAGTCTGATTATTCTCCGTGGCAACAAAAGTTCCTGCAAAATGATTCAGATGATCCATCTTCTCGAAATTTTTCACATTTGAGGATATTCAGGCCCTGAAGACGGCTGCCAACTTATTTTTGATCGCAGTGGTAGCGCCACCAACTGGTTAAAACAAATACAAATTATTTTCGTTGATGTTTTTCTCCGGGCAGGTTAACAAAATCTACCTTATATTTGCTCGGATGAGTGTTTAGGCCTTGAGCATGTCACAATACAAAAGTCTTTCGCCTTCTTCAGAGTGTCACATGATGGTGTCTTGTGACCCGTCTTTATCAGCTGATGTTCCATGAGGGCGTGACTTACCTGTCACAAGAATGAAGGCAAGTCACGCCCCCCGCTGTCCGTTCACTCCGCCAAGATGCTGGTCCAGGTGGTAGAGAGGATGAAGGCTCCCTTGTCTCTGTTCATGGTTTTTATGCCTCGCTTGCAGATCTCAATGGCCTCTCTGATCCAGCGCTGTTGTTTGTTCTCTTCTGTGCGGATGACCCTGCCCTTCTCCCGGTCCATGATGTGGTTTTCCCTTTTGCAGTGGTCAGTGATTGCTGATTTGTAATGTTCATGTTGTGCTTGTTCTTTTACTGCTCTGATTTTTTTCATTTTTTTGACAGGTAAGCCACACCCTCATGGAACATCAGCTCAAGACACCATCATGCGACACTCTGAAGAAGGCGAAAGACTCGCCGAAACATGTCAGGTAAAAAATTATCCTAAAACATAATTGTCTGCTTTTAATGAATCAGTCAAATATCAATAATAAGAAGACAAAATGAACCTAATACAAATAAATGAATGCTTAATAACTCCCCTGCACATGCTCCTAAAAATCCAAACCTTCACCTGTAAATAAAACGTCCCGACCTGAAGACATCTTAATGTTATTATTTTGTTATACACACAGTGCCGCCAAGTGGAATCAAAAAATTTTTTTTATTTTAATTTTCACGCACTGCACGGTGCCCTTTTGACGAATCCGACTGAAAATTAGTCAGAAAAGACTCTAGACAATGATCTTACTCTCTGCCGAATTTTGTGACGTTTTGGCAAAAGGCGTGGCTATTACGGTGCTGAAAAGTCCGATTGTACTCTGTGGCAACAAAAGCTCCAGCAACATGAGTCAGATGATCCTATCTTCTCGAAGTTGCACACATTTGAGGATACTTAAGCCCTGAAGACATCTACCAACTTATTTTTCATCGTAGTAGTAGCGCCACCAACTGCTAATAGCTAATACAAGTTATTTTCTTGGATGTTTTTCTCCGTGCAACTCAACAAGGTCGCCCTCATATATGCTCGGATGACTGTTTCGGGCCATGAGGACGTCATAATACGAAATTTGTCCTTTTTCATGAAAAGTTGTGGGAGTGGCATTGCACTGTTCGGCAATAAAACAACGCTGATTATGAGGTTCTAAATATGAACAACAACTCGTGAAACTTTACACACACATCAGGCCGAGCAAATTTATCAATATTTTATACGTTAGTTGTGCAGCTTTTTTGAAATGGCTCACCATGGCCCTCGAGAAATGTTCAAAAAAGCAGCCCTGGTTGAGTGTTTCACCTCGCTTTTTGTAAATTTTATGGAGTACAGTGAACCCTCGGTTATCGCGGTTAATGGGGACCGAGACCATCCGCGAAAACTGAAAATCCGCGAAGTAGCGGCGCACCTTCAAAAATGCTTTAAAAAAATATACAATATATATAATAAATATATAAATATATATATATATATATATATATATATATATATATATATATATATACGGGGGGAGAGAGAGAGAGAGAGAGTGAAATTCATGTTATAACAAAAAAAACAAATTATTATTAAAACTTATTATTTTTTTATTCCCCAACCATTCTTTTTGTATTTATTTAATTACTCCGACTTTTACCTGCTGGTACGCCGTCCGGTGTGCCCTGTGAAATGAAAGGTGGCATTCTTTATTTATTTATTACATTTATTCATTCATAACTGACAGCCTCGCGCTCCGCTCGTGCCCGGGCAGAAGAGGTGCTCCAATTCGGCTTAACTGTGACACACGCCCGCCCTCCTCCCCCGGAGCTTCCATTCGGTTAAACTTAGGGGCCGCTTGGCACCGCCCGTGCCCGGGGAAGGTGCTCCTCTTCGGCTTACTGTGACGCGAGCATGCCCTCCTCCTCCGGAGCTTCCATTCGGTTAAACTTAGGGGCCGCCTGGAACCGCCCGTGCCCGGGGAAGGTGCTCCTCTTCGACTTACTGTGACGCGAGCATGCCCTCCTCCTCCGGAGCTTCCATTCGGTTAAACTCAGGGGCCGCTTGGAACCGCCCGTGCCCGGGGAAGGTGCTCCTCTACGGCTTAACTGCCACGCACGCCGGCCGGAGCTCTGGTACGGTCCGAACCGCGCGAAACGTCGCCACCGATCGTGTCCGGGGGAACGTGCTCTTCTTCGTCCACTCTCCTCTTCGCCCACGCTCTTCTTCGGCGCCCGCCGGCCGTCTAACCGCTCCAGCGCCCCGTCGTGCCGCTCGGCGAAACTACAATGCCCCCGAATATTTTTTAGACCCGCGAAGCACTGAACCCGCGAAAGGTGAACCTCGAAGTAGCGAGGGTTCACTGTATGTATAAGACCAAGACCTACAAAAAAGTCTCTTGGAGCAATGAGCTAGGTTTTACAGGAAGTCGGCCATTTTGAATTTACTTAAAAGGGGGCGGGTCTCCACAATGGACTTTGTGTAGAAATTATTATTGGGGCCCGAGCAGCGACCGCGGCGAGGTCCCTATTGTTTTTGTAGAAATTATTATTACTTTTATTATTATTATTATTATTATTATTAGGGCCTGAGCAGCGACCGCTGCGAAGTCCCTATTGTTTTTGTAGAAATTATTATTATTATTATTTTTCCGATTGTTCGATCGCATTTTTGACCCCCGAAACATGCACAAAAACTCACCAAACTTGGCAGTCTCATCGGGCATGGCGAAAAATTTGATATTTTTTAACGTCTAATATGAACAGGAAGTGAGTTATGAATTTTTGAAAGTCCGACTTTTGCCCTTTTTTGCATGTTTACAGGGGTCATTCTTTTGCACCTTGATCCTAAAGGCTTCATCTGATTGCCTTAAAGTTCTGTCTGGAGCATCTGAAGACCTGGCACAAACACTGGGGCTAAAATTTTTTGTTTCCGAAATACTATATGACGGGGGCGGGGCATCAAAGTTTTCACTTAAGATTTCCTTCGCCGCAATGGACAAAATGCTTAATAACTCTCCTGCACATGCTGCTAAAAATCCAAAACTTCTTATTCCATTCTTATTTATTCATCTAATTTATATATTTGTCTGTATTACAGTTGCATTGCACTGGAGAGGGGAGCCCTCTAATCTCGTTGCACACTTGTGTACAATGACAATAAAGGGATTTCTATTTCTATTCTATTCATGTACATAAAGAGTCTGTACCTGAAGACATCTATATGTTTATATTCAGTTATACACCTTGCGCCAATCAATATCATTTTTTACATTTTGACATACTGCACGGTGCCCTTTTAACGAATCTGATTGAAAATTGGCTAGAAAAGACTCAAGACATTGATCTTACTCTATCCCTATTTTTGTGACTTTCCTTCGAAGGGCGTGGCTATTACGGTGCCGCAGAGTCTGATTATTCTCCGTGGCAACAAAAGTTCCTGCAAAATGATTCAGATGATCCATCTTCTCGAAATTTTTCACATTTGAGGATATTCAGGCCCTGAAGACGGCTGCCAACTTATTTTTGATCGCAGTGGTAGCGCCACCAACTGGTTAAAACAAATACAAATTATTTTCGTTGATTTTTTTCTCCGGGCAGGTTAACAAAATCTACCTTACATTTGCTCGGATGAGTGTTTAGGCCTTGAGGATGTCACAATACGAAAGTCTTTTGCCTTCTTCAGAGTGTCACATGATGGTGTCTTGTGGCCCGTCTTTATCAGCTGATGTTCCATGAGGGCGTGACTTACCTGTCACAAGAATGAAGGCAAGTCACGCCCCCGCTGTCCGTTCACTCCGCCAAAATGCTGCTCCAGGTGGTAGAGAGGATGAAGGCTCCCTTGTCTCTGTTCATGGTTTTTATGCCTCGCTTGCAGATCTCAATGGCCTCTCTGATCCAGCGCTGTTGTTTGTTCTCTTCGGTGCGGATGACCCTGCCCTTCTCCCGGTCCATGATGTGGTTTTCCCTTTTGCAGTGGTCAGTGATTGCTGATTTGTAATGTTCATGTTGTGCTTGTTCTTTTACTGCTCTGATTTTTCATTTTTTTGACAGGTAAGTCACACCCTCATGGAACATCAGCTGATAAAGACGGGTCTCAAGACACCATCATGCGACACTCTGAAGAAGGCGAAAGACTCGCCGAAACATGTCAGGTAAAAAATTAACCTAAAACATAATTGTCTGCTTTTAATGAATCAGTCAAATATCAATAATAAGAAGACAAAATGAACCTAATACAAATAAATGAATGCTTAATAACTCCCCTGCACATGCTCCTAAAAATCCAAACCTTCACCTGTAAATAAAACGTCCCGACCTGAAGACATCTTAATGCTATTATTTTGTTATACACACAGTGCCGCCAAGTGGAATCAAAAATTTGTTTTTATTTTAATTTTCACGTACTGCACGGTGCCCTTTTGACGAATCCGACTGAAAATTAGTCAGAAAAGACTCAAGACAATGATCTTACTCTCTGCCGAATTTTGTGACGTTTTGGCAAAAGGCGTGGCTATTAAGGTGCTGAAAAGTCCGATTGTACTTTGTGGCAACAAAAGCTCCGGCAACATGACTCAGATGATCCTATCTTCTCGAAGTTGTACACATTTGAGGATACTTCAGCCCTGAAGACATCTACCAACTTATTTTACATCGTAGTAGTAGCGCCACCAACTGGTAAAAGCTAATACAAGTTATTTTCTTGGATGTTTTTCTCCGTGCAACTCAACAAGGTCGCCCTCATATATGCTCGGATGACTGTTTCGGCCATGAGGATGTCACAATACGAAATTCGTGATTTTTCGTGAAAAGTTGTGGGAGTGGCATTGCACTGTTCGGCAATAAAACAAAGCTGATTATGAGGTTCTAAATATGAACGACAACTCGTAAAACTTTACACACACATCAGGCCGAGCAAATTTATCAATATTTTATAAGTTAGTTGTGCAGCTTTTTTGAAATGGCTCGCCATGGCCCTCGAGAAATGTTAAAAAAAAGCAGCTCTGGTTGAGTGTTTCACCTCGCTTTTTGTAAATTTTATGGAGTACAGTGAACCCTCGGTTATCGCGGTTAATGGGGACCGAGACCACCCGCGAAAACTGAAAATCCGCGAAGTAGCGGCGCACCTTCAAAAATGCTTAAAAAAAATATACAATATATATAATAAATATATAAATATATATATATATATATATATATATATATATATATAAATATATATACGGGAGAGAGAGAGTGAAATTCATGTTATAACAAAAAAAACAAATTATTATTAAAACGTATTATTTTTTTATTCCCCAGCCATTCTTTTTGTATTTATTTAATTACTCCGACTTTTACCTGCTGGTACGCCGTCCGGTGTGCCCTGTGAAATGAAAGGTGGCATTCTTTATTTATTTATTCATTTATTCATTCATAACTGACAGCCTCGCGCTCCGCTCGTGCCCGGGCAGAAGAGGTGCTCCAATTTGGCTTAACTGTGACACACGCCCGTCCTCCTCCCCCGGAGCTTCCATTCGGTTAAACTTAGGGGCCGCTTGGCACCGCCCGTGCCCGGGGAAGGTGCTCCTCTTCGGCTTACTGTGACGCGAGCATGCCCTCCTCCTCCGGAGCTTCCATTCGGTTAAACTTAGGGGCCGCTTGGAACCGCCCGTGCCCGGGGAAGGTGCTCCTCTTCGGCTTACTGTGACGCGAGCATGCCCTCCTCCTCCGGAGCTTCCATTCGGTTAAACTTAGGGGCCGCTTGGAACCGCCCGTGCCCGGGGAAGGTGCTCCTCTTCGGCTTACTGTGACGCGAGCATGCCCTCCTCCTCCGGAGCTTCCATTCGGTTAAACTTAGGGGCCGCTTGGCACCGCCCGTGCCCGGGGAAGGTGCTCCTCTACGGCTTAACTGCCACGCACGCTGGCCGGAGCTCTGGTACGGTCCGAACCGCGCGAAACGTCGCCACCGATCGTGTCCGGGGGAACGTGCTCTTCTTCGTCCACTCTCCTCTTCGCCCACGCTCTTCTTCGGCGCACGCCGGCCGTCTAACCGCTCCAGCGCCCCGTCGTGCCGCTCGGCGAAACTACAATGCCCCCGAATATTTTTTAGACCCGCGAAGCACTGAACCCGCGAAAGGTGAACCGCGAAGTAGCGAGGGTTCACTGTATGTATAAGACCAAGACCTACAAAAAAGTCTCTTGGAGCAATGAGCTAGGTTTTACAGGAAGTCGGCCATTTTGAATTTACTTAAAAGGGGGCGGGTCACCACAATGGACTTTGTGTAGAAATTATTATTGGGGCCCGAGCAGCGACCGCGGCGAGGTCCCTATTGTTTTTGTAGAAAATATTATTACTTTTATTATAATTATTATTATTATTATTAGGGCCTGAGCAGCGACCGCTGCGAAGTCCCTATTGTTTTTGTAGAAATTATTATTATTATTATTTTTCCGATTGTTCGATCGCATTTTTGACCCCCGAAACATGCACAAAAACTCACCAAAGTTGGCAGTCTCATCGGGCATGGCGAAAAATTTGATATTTTAATGTCTAATATGAACAAGAAGTGAGTTATGAATTTTTGAAAGTCCGACTTTTGCCCTTTTTTGCATGTTTACAGGGGTCATTCTTTTGCACCCTGATCCTAAAGGCTTCATCTGATTGCCTTAAAATTCTGTCTGTAGCTTCTGAAGACCTGGGACAAACACTGGGGCTAATATTTTTTGTTTCCGAAATACTATATGACGGGGGCGGGGCATCAAAGTTTTCACTTAAGATTTCCTTCGCCGCAATGGACAAAATGCTTAATAACTCTCCTGCACATGCTGCTAAAAATCCAAAACTTCACATGTACATAAAGAGTCTGTACCTGAAGACATCTATATGTTTATATTCAGTTATACACCTTGCGCCAATCAATATCATTTTTTACATTTTGACGTACTGCACGGTGCCCTTTTAACGAATCTGATTGAAAATTGGCTAGAAAAGACTCAAGACATTGATCTTACTCTATCCCTATTTTTGTGACTTTCCTTCGAAGGGCGTGGCTATTACGGTGCCGCAGAGTCTGATTATTCTCCGTGGCAACAAAAGTTCCTGCAAAATGATTCAGATGATCCATCTTCTCGAAATTTTTCACATTTGAGGATATTCAGGCCCTGAAGACGGCTGCCAACTTATTTTTGATCGCAGTGGTAGCGCCACCAACTGGTTAAAACAAATACAAATTATTTTCGTTGATTTTTTTCTCCGGGCAGGTTAACAAAATCTACCTTACATTTGCTCGGATGAGTGTTTAGGCCTTGAGGATGTCACAATACGAAAGTCTTTCGCCTTCTTCAGAGAGTCACATGATGGTGTCTTGTGGCCCGTCTTTATCAGCTGATGTTCCATGAGGGCGTGACTTACCTGTCACAAGAATGAAGGCAAGTCACGCCCCCCGCTGTCCGTTCACTCCGCCAAAATGCTGCTCCAGGTGGTAGAGAGGATGAAGGCTCCCTTGTCTCTGTTCATGGTTTTTATGCCTCGCTTGCAGATCTCAATGGCCTCTCTGATCCAGCGCTGTTGTTTATTCTCTTCGGTGCGGATGACCCTGCCCTTCTCCCGGTCCATGATGTGGTTTTCCCTTTTGCAGCGGTCAGTGATTGCTGATTTGTAATGTTCATGTTGTGCTTGTTCTTTTACTGCTCTGATTTTTTAATTTTTTTGACAGGTAAGTCACACCCTCATGGAACATCAGCTGATAAAGACGGGTCTCAAGACACCATCATGCGACACTCTGAAGAAGGCAAAAGACTCGCCGAAACATGTCAGGTAAAAAATTAACCTAAAACATAATTGTCTGCTTTTAATGAATCAGTCAAATATCAATAATAAGAAGACAAAATGAACCTAATACAAATAAATGAATGCTTAATAACTCCCCTGCACATGCTCCTAAAAATCCAAACCTTCACCTGTAAATAAAACGTCCCGACCTGAAGACATCTTAATGTTATTATTTTGTTATACACACAGCGCCGCCAAGTGGAATCAAAAATTTGTTTTTATTTTAATTTTCACGTACTGCACGGTGCCCTTTTGACGAATCCGACTGAAAATTAGTCAGAAAAGACTCAAGACAATGATCTTACTCTCTGCCGAATTTTGTGACGTTTTGGCAAAAGGCGTGGCTATTACGGTGCTGAAAAGTCCGATTGTACTCTGTGGCAACAAAAGCTCCGGCAACATGACTCAGATGATCCTATCTTCTCGAAGTTGTACACATTTGAGGATACTTCAGCCCTGAAGACATCTACCGACTTATTTTTCATCGTAGTAGTAGCGCCACCAACTGGTAAAAGCTAATACAAGTTATTTTCTTGGATGTTTTTCTCCGTGCAACTCAACAAGGTCGCCCTCATATATGCTCGGATGACTGTTTCGGCCATGAGGATGTCACAATACGAAATTAGTCCTTTTTCGTGAAAAGTTGTGGGAGTGGCATTGCACTGTTCGGCAATAAAACAACGCTGATTATGAGGTTCTAAATATGAACGACAACTCGTGAAACTTTACACACACATCAGGCCGAGCAAATTTATCAATATTTTATACGTTAGTTGTGCAGCTTTTTTTAAATGGCTCGCCATGGCCCTTGAGAAATGTTCAAAAAAGCAGCCCTGATTGAGTGTTTCACCTCGCTTTTTGTAAATTTTATGGAGTACAGTGAACCCTCGGTTATCGCGGTTAATGGGGACCGAGACCACCCGCGAAAACTGAAAATCCGCGAAGTAGCGGCGCACCTTCAAAAATGCTTAAAAAAAATATACAATATATATAATAAATATATATATATATATATATATATATATATATATATATATATATATATATATATACGGGGAGAGAGAGAGTGAAATTCATGTTATAACAAAAAAACCAAATTATTATTAAAACGTATTATTTTTTTATTCCCCAGCCATTCTTTTTGTATTTATTTAATTACTCCGACTTTTACCTGCTGGTACGCCGTCCGGTGTGCCCTGTGAAATGAAAGGTGGCATTCTTTATTTATTTATTCATTTATTCATTCATCACTGACAGCCTCGCGCTCCGCTCGTGCCCGGGCGGAAGAGGTGCTCCAATTCGGCTTAACTGTGACACACGCCCGCCCTCCTCCCCCGGAACTTCCATTCGGTTAAACTTAGGGGCCGCTTGGCACCGCCCGTGCCCGGGGAAGGTGCTCCTCTTCGGCTTACTGTGACGCGAGAATGCCCTCCTCCTCCGGAGCTTCCATTCAGTTAAACTTAGGGGCCGCTTGGAACCGCCCGTGCCCGGGGAAGGTGCTCCTCTTCGGCTTACTGTGACGCGAGCATGCCCTCCTCCTCCGGAGCTTCCATTCGGTTAAACTTAGGGGCCGCTTTGAACCGCCCGTGCCCGGGGAAGGTGCTCCTCTACGGCTTAACTGCCACGCACGCCGGCCGGAGCTCTGGTACGGTCCGAACCGCGCGAAACGTCGCCACCGATCGTGTCCGGGAGAACGTGCTCTTCTTCGTCCACTCTCCTCTTCGCCCACGCTCTTCTTCGGCGCACGCCGGCCGTCTAACCGCTCCAGCGCCCCGTCGTGCCGCTCGGCGAAACTACAATGCCCCCGAATATTTTTTAGACCCGCGAAGCACTGAACCCGCGAAAGGTGGACCGCGAAGTAGCGAGGGTTCACTGTATGTATAAGACCAAGACCTACAAAAAAGTCTCTTGGAGCAATGAGCTAGGTTTTACAGGAAGTCGGCCATTTTGAATTTACTTAAAAGGGGGCGGGTCACCACAATGGACTTTGTGTAGAAATTATTATTGGGGCCCGAGCAGCGACGGCGGCGAGGTCCCTATTGTTTTTGTAGAAATTATTATTAGGGCCTGAGCAGCGACCGCTCCGAGGTCCCCATTGTTTTTGTGGAAATTATTATTATTTTTATTATTATTATTATTAGGGCCCGAGCAGTGACCGCTGCGAGGTCCCTATTGTTTTTCTAGAAATTGTTATTAGGGCCCGAGCTGCGACGGCTGCGAGGTCCCTATTGTTTTTGTAGAAAATATTATTACTTTTATTATTATTAATATTATTATTATTATTATTTGGGCCTGAGCAGCGACCGCTGCGAAGTCCCTATTGTTTTTGTAGAAATTATTATTATTATTATTTTTCCGATTGTTCGATCGCATTTTTGACCCCCGAAACATGCACAAAAACTCACCAAACTTGGCAGTCTCATCGGGCATGGCGAAAAATTTGATATTTTAACGTCTAATATGAACAGGAAGTGAGTTATGAATTTTTGAAAGTCCGACTTTTGCCCTTTTTTGCATGTTTACAGGGGTCATTCTTTTGCACCCTGATCCTAAAGGCTTCATCTGATTGCCTTAAAATTCTGTCTGTAGCATCTGAAGACCTGGGACAAACACTGGGGCTAAAATTTTTTGTTTCCGAAATACTATATGACGGGGGCGGGGCTTCAAAGTTTTCACTTAAGATTTCCTTCGCCGCAATGGACAAAATGCTTAATAACTCTCCTGCACATGCTGCTAAAAATCCAAAACTTCACATGTACATAAAAAGTCTGTACCTGAAGACATCTATATGTTTATATTCAGTTATACACCTTGCGCCAATCAATATCATTTTTTACATTTTGACGTACTGCACGGTGCCCTTTTAACGAATCTGATTGAAAATTGGCTAGAAAAGACTCAAGACATTGATCTTACTCTATCCCTATTTTTGTGACTTTCCTTCGAAGGGCGTGGCTATTACGGTGCCGCAGAGTCTGATTATTCTCCGTGGCAACAAAAGTTCCTTCAAAATGATTCAGATGATCCATCTTCTCGAAATTTTTCACATTTGAGGATATTCAGGCCCTGAAGACGGCTGCCAACTTATTTTTGATCGCAGTGGTAGCGCCACCAACTGGTTAAAACAAATACAAATTATTTTCGTTGATGTTTTTCTCCGGGCAGGTGAACAAAATCTACCTTATATTTGCTCGGATGAGTGTTTAGGCCTTGAGCATGTCACAATACGAAAGTCTTTCGCCTTCTTCAGAGTGTCACATGATGCTGTCTTGTGACCCGTCTTTATCAGCTGATGTTCCATGAGGGCGTGACTTACCTGTCACAAGAATGAAGGCAAGTCACGCCCCCCGCTGTCCGTTCACTCCGCCAAGATGCTGGTCCAGGTGGTAGAGAGGATGAAGGCTCCCTTGTCTCTGTTCATGGTTTTTATGCCTCGCTTGCAGATCTCAATGGCCTCTCTGATCCAGCGCTGTTGTTTGTTCTCTTCTGTGCGGATGACCCTGCCCTTCTCCCGGTCCATGATGTGGTTTTCCCTTTTGCAGTGGTCAGTGATTGCTGATTTGTAATGTTCATGTTGTGCTTGTTCTTTTACTGCTCTGATTTTTTTTCATTTTTTTGACAGGTAAGTCACACCCTCATGGAACATCAGCTCAAGACACCAACCATCATGCGACACTCTGAAGAAGGCGAAAGACTCGCCGAAACATGTCAGGTAAAAAATTAACCTAAAACATAATTGTCTGCTTTTAATGAATCAGTCAAATATCAATAATAAGAAGACAAAATGAACCTAATACAAATAAATGAATGCTTAATAACTCCCCTGCACATGCTCCTAAAAATCCAAACCTTCACCTGTAAATAAAACGTCCCGACCTGAAGACATCGTAATGTTATTATTTTGTTATACACACAGTGCCGCCAAGTGGAATCAAAAATTTGTTTTTATTTTAATTTTCACGTACTGCACGGTGCCCTTTTGACGAATCCGACTGAAAATGAGTCAGAAAAGACTCAAGACAATGATCTTACTCTCTGCCGAATTTTGTGGCGTTTTGGCAAAAGGCGTGGCTATTAAGGTGCTGAAAAGTCCGATTGTACTCTGTGGCAACAAAAGCTCCGGCAACATGACTCAGATGATCTTATCTTCTCGAAGTTGTACACATTTGAGGATACTTCAGCCCTGAAGACATCTACCAACTTATTTTACATCGTAGTAGTAGCGCCACCAACTGGTAAAAGCTAATACAAGTTATTTTCTTGGATGTTTTTCTCCGTGCAACTCAACAAGGTCGCCCTCATATATGCTCGGATGACTGTTTCGGCCATGAGGATGTCACAATACGAAATTCGTCCTTTTTCGTGAAAAGTTGTGGGAGTGGCATTGCACTGTTCGGCAATAAAACAAAGCTGATTATGAGGTTCTAAATATGAACGACAACTCGTAAAACTTTACACACACATCAGGCCGAGCAAATTTATCAATATTTTATACGTTAGTTGTGCAGCTTTTTTGAAATGGCTCGCCATGGCCCTCGAGAAATGTTAAAAAAAGCAGCTCTGGTTGAGTGTTTCACCTCGCTTTTTGTAAATTTTATGGAGTACAGTGAACCCTCGGTTATCGCGGTTAATGGGGACCGAGACCACCCGCGAAAACTGAAAATCCGCGAAGTAGCGGCGCACCTTCAAAAATGCTTAAAAAAAATATACAATAAATATAATAAATATATATATATATATATATATATATATATATATATATATATATATATATATATATATATATATATATATATACGGGGAGAGAGAGAGTGAAATTCATGTTATAACAAAAAAACCAAATTATTATTAAAACGTATTATTTTTTTATTCCCCAGCCATTCTTTTAGTATTTATTTAATTACTCCGACTTTTACCTGCTGGTACGCCGTCCGGTGTGCCCTGTGAAATGAAAGGTGGCATTCTTTATTTATTTATTCATTTATTCATTCATAACTGACAGCCTCGCGCTCCGCTCGTGCCCGGGCAGAAGAGGTGCTCCAATTTGGCTTAACTGTGACACACGCCCGCCCTCCTCCCCCGGAGCTTCCATTCGGTTAAACTTAGGGGCCGCTTGGCACCGCCCGTGCCCGGGGAAGGTGCTCCTCTTCGGCTTACTGTGACGCGAGCATGCCCTCCTCCTCCGGAGCTTCCATTCGGTTAAACTTAGGGGCCGCTTGGAACCGCCCGTGCCCGGGGAAGGTGCTCCTCTACAGCTTAACTGCGACGCACGCCGGCCGGAGCTCTGGTACGGTCCGAACCGCGCGAAACGTCGCCACCGATCGTGTCCGGGGGAACGTGCTCTTCTTCGTCCACTCTCCTCTTCGCCCACGCTCTTCTTCGGCGCACGGCGGCCGTCTAACCGCTCCAGCGCCCCGTCGTGCCGCTCGGCGAAACTACAATGCCCCCGAATATTTTTTAGACCCGCGAAGCACTGAACCCGCGAAAGGTGAACCGCGAAGTAGCGAGGGTTCACTGTATGTATAAGACCAAGACCTACAAAAAAGTCTCTTGGAGCAATGAGCTAGGTTTTACAGGAAGTCGGCCATTTTGAATTTACTTAAAAGGGGGCGGGTCACCACAATGGACTTTGTGTAGAAATTATTATTGGGGCCCGAGCACCGACCGCGGCGAGGTCCCTATTGTTTTTGTAGAAAACATTATTACTTTTATTATTATTATTATTATTATTATTAGGGCCTGAGCAGCGACCGCTGCGAAGTCCCTATTGTTTTTGTAGAAATTATTATTATTATTATTTTTCCGATTGTTCGATCGCATTTTTGACCCCCGAAACATGCACAAAAACTAACCAAACTTGGCAGTCTCATCGGGCATGGCGAAAAATTTGATATTTTAACGTCTAATATGAACAGGAAGTGAGTTATGAATTTTTGAAAGTCCGACTTTTGCCCTTTTTTGCATGTTTACAGGGGTCATTCTTTTGCACCCTGATCCTAAAGGCTTCATCTGATTGCCTTAAAATTCTGTCTGTAGCATCTGAAGACCTGGGACAAACACTGGGGCTAAAAGTTTTTGTTTCCGAAATACTATATGACGGGGGCGGGGCTTCAAAGTTTTCACTTAAGATTTCCTTCGCCGCAATGGACAAAATGCTTAATAACTCTCCTGCACATGCTGCTAAAAATCCAAAACTTCACATGTACATAAAGAGTCTGTACCTGAAGACATCTATATGTTTATATTCAGTTATACACCTTGCGCCAATCAATATCATTTTTTACATTTTGACGTACTGCATGGTGCCCTTTTAACGAATCCGATTGAAAATTGGCTAGAAAAGACTCAAGACATTGATCTTACTCTATCCCTATTTTTATGACTTTCCTTCAAAGGGCGTGGCTATTACGGTGCCGCAGAGTCTGATTATTCTCCGTGGCAACAAAAGTTCCTGCAAAATGATTCAGATGATCCATCTTCTGGAAATCTTTCACATTTGAGGATATTCAGGCCCTGAAGACGGCTGCCAACTTATTTTTGATCGCAGTGGTAGCGCCACCAACTGGTTAAAACAAATACAAATTATTTTCGTTGATGTTTTTCTCCGGGCAGGTGAACAAAATCTACCTTATATTTGCTCGGATGAGTGTTTAGGCCTTGAGCATGTCACAATACAAAAGTCTTTCGCCTTCTTCAGAGTGTCACATGATGCTGTCTTGTGACCCGTCTTTATCAGCTGATGTTCCATGAGGGCGTGACTTACCTGTCACAAGAATGAAGGCAAGTCACGCCCCCCGCTGTCCGTTCACTCCGCCAAGATGCTGGTCCAGGTGGTAGAGAGGATGAAGGCTCCCTTGTCTCTGTTCATGGTTTTTATGCCTCGCTTGCAGATCTCAATGGCCTCTCTGATCCAGCGCTGTTGTTTGTTCTCTTCTGTGCGGATGACCCTGCCCTTCTCCCGGTCCATGATGTGGTTTTCCCTTTTGCAGTGGTCAGTGATTGCTGATTTGTAATGTTCATGTTGTGCTTGTTCTTTTACTGCTCTGATTTTTTCATTTTTTTGACAGGTAAGTCACACCCTCATGGAACATCAGCTGATAAAGACGGGTCTCAAGACACCATCATGCGACACTCTGAAGAAGGCGAAAGACTCGCCGAAACATGTCAGGTAAAAAATTAACCTAAAACATAATTGTCTGCTTTTAATGAATCAGTCAAATATCAATAATAAGAAGACAAAATGAACCTAATACAAATAAATGAATGCTTAATAACTCCCCTGCACATGCTCCTAAAAATCCAAACCTTCACCTGTAAATAAAACGTCCCGACCTGAAGACATCTTAATGTTATTATTTTGTTATACACACAGTGCCGCCAAGTGGAATAAAAAATTTTTTTTTATTTTAATTTTCACGTACTGCACGGTGCCCTTTTGACGAATCCGACTGAAAATTAGTCAGAAAAGACTCAAGACAATGATCTTACTCTCTGCCGAATTTTGTGACGTTTTGGCAAAAGGCGTGGCTATTAGGTGCTGAAAAGTCCGATTGTACTCTGTGGCAACAAAAGCTCCGGCAACATGACTCAGATGATCCTATCTTCTCGAAGTTGTACACATTTGAGGATACTTCAGCCCTGAAGACATCTACCAACTTATTTTACATTGTAGTAGTAGCGCCACCAACTGGTAAAAGCTAATACAAGTTATTTTCTTGGATGTTTTTCTCCGTGCAACTCAACAAGGTCGCCCTCATATATGCTCGGATGACTGTTTCGGCCATGAGGATGTCACAATACGAAATTTGTGATTTTTCGTGAAAGTTGTGGGAGTGGCATTGCACTGTTCGGCAATAAAACAAAGCTGAATATGAGGTTCTAAATATGAACGACAACTCGTAAAACTTTACACACACATCAGGCCGAGCAAATTTATCAATATTTTATACGTTAGTTGTGCAGCTTTTTTGAAATGGCTCGCCATGGCCCTCGAGAAATGTTAAAAAAAAGCAGCTCTGGTTGAGTGTTTCACCTCGCTTTTTGTAAATTTAATGGAGTACAGTGAACCCTCGGTTATCGCGGTTAATGGGGACCGAGACCACCCGCGAAAACTGAAAATCCGCGAAGTAGCGGCGCACCTTAAAAAATGCTTAAAAAAAATATACAATATATACAATAAATATATATATATATATATATATATATATATATATATATATATATATATATATATATATATATATATATATATATATATATATATATATATATATATATATATATATATATATATATATACGGGGAGAGAGAGAGTGAAATTCATGTTATAACAAAAAAAACAAATTATTATTAAAACGTATTATTTTTTTATTCCCCAGCCATTCTTTTTGTATTTATTTAATTACTCCGACTTTTACCTGCTGGTACGCCGTCCGGTGTGCCCTGTGAAATGAAAGGTGGCATTCTTTATTTATTTATTCATTTATTCATTCATAACTGACAGCCTCGCGCTCCGCTCGTGCCCGGGCAGAAGAGGTGCTCCAATTTGGCTTAACTGTGACACACGCCCGTCCTCCTCCCCCGGAGATTCCATTCGGTTAAACTTAGGGGCCGCTTGGCACCGCCCGTGCCCGGGGAAGGTGCTCCTCTTCGGCTTACTGTGACGCGAGCATGCCCTCCTCCTCCGGAGCTTCCATTCGGTTAAACTTAGGGGCCGCTTGGAACCGCCCGTGCCCGGGGAAGGTGCTCCTCTACGGCTTAACTGCCACGCACGCCGGCCGGAGCTCGGGTACGGTCCGAACCGCGCGAAACGTCGCCACCGATCGTGTCCGGGGGAACGTGCTCTTCTTCGTCCACTCTCCTCTTCGCCCACGCTCTTCTTCGGCGCACGCCGGCCGTCTAACCGCTCCAGCGCCCCGTCGTGCCGCTCGGCGAAACTACAATGCCCCCGAATATTTTTTAGACCCGCGAAGCACTGAACCCGCGAAAGGTGAACCGCGAAGTAGCGAGGGTTCACTGTATGTATAAGACCAAGACCTACAAAAAAGTCTCTTGGAGCAATGAGCTAGGTTTTACAGGAAGTCGGCCATTTTGAATTTACTTAAAAGGGGGCGGGTCACCACAATGGACTTTGTGTAGAAATTATTATTGGGGCCCGAGCAGCGACCGCGGCGAGGTCCCTATTGTTTTTGTAGAAAATATTTTTACTTTTATTATTATTATTATTATTATTATTAGGGCCTGAGCAGCGACCGCTGCGAAGTCCCTATTGTTTTTGTAGAAATTATTATTATTATTATTTTTCCGATTGTTCGATCGCATTTTTGACCCCCGAAACATGCACAAAAACTCACCAAACTTGGCAGTCTCATCGGGCATGACGAAAAATTTGATATTTTAACGTCTAATATGAACAGGAATTGAGTTATGAATTTTTGAAAGTCCGACTTTTGCCCTTTTTTGCATGTTTACAGGGGTCATTCTTTTGCACCCTGATCTAAAGGCTTCATCTGATTGCCTTAAAATTCTGTCTGTAGCATCTGAAGACCTGGCACAAACACTGGGGCTAAAATTTTTTGTTTCCGAAATACTATATGACGGGGGCGGGGCATCAAAGTTTTCACTTAAGATTTCCTTCGCCGCAATGGACAAAATGCTTAATAACTCTCCTGCACATGCTGCTAAAAATCCAAAACTTCACATGTACATAAAGAGTCTGTACCTGAAGACATCTATATGTTTATATTCAGTTATACACCTTGCGCCAATCAATATCATTTTTTACATTTTGACGTACTGCACGGTGCCCTTTTAACGAATCTGATTGAAAATTGGCTAGAAAAGACTCAAGACATTGATCTTACTCTATCCCTATTTTTGTGACTTTCCTTCGAAGGGCGTGGCTATTACGGTGCCGCAGAGTCTGATTATTCTCCGTGGCAACAAAAGTTCCTGCAAAATGATTCAGATGATCCATCTTCTCGAAATTTTTCACATTTGAGGATATTCAGGCCCTGAAGACGGCTGCCAACTTATTTTTGATCGCAGTGGTCGCGCCACCAACTGGTTAAAACAAATACAAATTATTTTCGTTGATTTTTTTCTCCGGGCAGGTTAACAAAATCTACCTTACATTTGCTCGGATGAGTGTTTAGGCCTTGAGGATGTCACAATACGTAAGTCTTTCGCCTTCTTCAGAGTGTCACATGATGGTGTCTTGTGGCCCGTCTTTATCAGCTGATGTTCCATGAGGGCGTGACTTACCTGTCACAAGAATGAAGGCAAGTCACGCCCCCCGCTGTCCGTTCACTCCGCCAAAATGCTCCTCCAGGTGGTAGAGAGGATGAAGGCTCCCTTGTCTCTGTTCATGGTTTTTATGCCTCGCTTGCAGATCTCAATGGCCTCTCTGATCCAGCGCTGTTGTTTGTTCTCTTCGGTGCGGATGACCCTGCCCTTCTCCCGGTCCATGATGTGGTTTTCCCTTTTGCAGTGGTCAGTGATTGCTGATTTGTAATGTTCATGTTGTGCTTGTTCTTTTACTGCTCTGATTTTTCATTTTTTTGACAGGTAAGTCACACCCTCATGGAACATCAGCTGATAAAGACGGGTCTCAAGACACCATCATGCGACACTCTGAAGAAGGCGAAAGACTCGCCGAAACATGTCAGGTAAAAAATTAACCTAAAACATAATTGTCTGCTTTTAATGAATCAGTCAAATATCAATAATAAGAAGACAAAATGAACCTAATACAAATAAATGAATGCTTAATAACTCCCCTGCACATGCTCCTAAAAATCCAAACCTTCACCTGTAAATAAAACGTCCCGACCTGAAGACATCTTAATGTTATTATTTTGTTATACACACAGTGCCGCCAAGTGGAATCAAAAATTTGTTTTTATTTTAATTTTCACGTACTGCACGGTGCCCTTTTGACGAATCCGACTGAAAATGAGTCAGAAAAGACTCAAGACAATGATCTTACTCTCTGCCGAATTTTGTGACGTTTTGGCAAAAGGCGTGGCTATTAAGGTGCTGAAAAGTCCGATTGTACTCTGTGGCAACAAAAGCTCCGGCAACATGACTCAGATGATCCTATCTTCTCGAAGTTGTACACATTTGAGGATACTTCAGCCCTGAAGACATCTACCAACTTATTTTACATCGTAGTAGTAGCGCCACCAACTGGTAAAAGCTAATACAAGTTATTTTCTTGGATGTTTTTCTCCGTGCAACTCAACAAGGTCGCCCTCATATATGCTCGGATGACTGTTTCGGCCATGAGGATGTCACAATACGAAATTCGTGATTTTTCGTGAAAAGTTGTGGGAGTGGCATTGCACTGTTCGGCAATAAAACAAAGCTGATTATGAGGTTCTAAATATGAACGACAACTCGTAAAACTTTACACACACATCAGGCCGAGCAAATTTATCAATATTTTATACGTTAGTTGTGCAGCTTTTTTGAAATGGCTCGCCATGGCCCTTGAGAAATGTTAAAAAAAAGCAGCTCTGGTTGAGTGTTTCACCTCGCTTTTTGTAAATTTTATGGAGTACAGTGAACCCTCGGTTATCGCGGTTAATGGGGACCGAGACCATCCGCGAAAACTGAAAATCCGCGAAGTAGCGGCGCACCTTCAAAAATGCTTAAAAAAAATATACAATATATATAATAAATATATAAATATATATATATATATATATATATATATATATATATATATATATATATATACGGGGAGAGAGAGAGTGAAATTCATGTTATAACAAAAAAACCAAATTATTATTAAAACGTATTGTTTTTTTATTCCCCAGCCATTCTTTTTGTATTTATTTAATTACTCCGACTTTTACCTGCTGGTACGCCGTCCGGTGTGCCCTGTGAAATGAAAGGTGGCATTCTTTATTTATTTATTCATTTATTCATTCATAACTGACAGCCTCGCGCTCCGCTCGTGCCCGGGCAGAAGAGGTGCTCCAATTTGGCTTAACTGTGACACACGCCCGTCCTCCTCCCCCGGAGCTTCCATTCGGTTAAACTTAGGGGCCGCTTGGCACCGCCCGTGCCCGGGGAAGGTGCTCCTCTTCGGCTTACTGTGACGCGAGCATGCCCTCCTCCTCCGGAGCTTCCATTCGGTTAAACGTAGGGGCCGCTTGGCACCGCCCGTGCCCGGGGAAGGTGCTCCTCTACGGCTTAACTGCCACGCACGCTGGCCGGAGCTCTGGTACGGTCCGAACCGCGCGAAACGTCGCCACCGATCGTGTCCGGGGGAACGTGCTCTTCTTCGTCCACTCTCCTCTTCGCCCACGCTCTTCTTCGGCGCACGCCGGCCGTCTAACCGCTCCAGCGCCCCGTCGTGCCGCTCGGCGAAACTACAATGCCCCCGAATATTTTTTAGACCCGCGAAGCACTGAACCCGCGAAAGGTGAACCGCGAAGTAGCGAGGGTTCACTGTATGTATAAGACCAAGACCTACAAAAAAGTCTCTTGGAGCAATGAGCTAGGTTTTACAGGAAGTCGGCCATTTTGAATTTACTTAAAAGGGGGCGGGTCACCACAATGGACTTTGTGTAGAAATTATTATTGGGGCCCGAGCAGCGACCGCGGCGAGGTCCCTATTGTTTTTGTAGAAGATATTATTACTTTTATTATTATTATTATTATTATTATTAGGGCCTGAGCAGCGACCGCTGCGAAGTCCCTATTGTTTTTGTAGAAATTATTATTATTATTATTTTTCCGATTGTTCGATCGCATTTTTGACCCCCGAAACATGCACAAAAACTCACCAAACTTGGCAGTCTCATCGGGCATGACGAAAAATTTGATATTTTAACGTCTAATATGAACAGGAATTGAGTTATGAATTTTTGAAAGTCCGACTTTTGCCCTTTTTTGCATGTTTACAGGGGTCATTCTTTTGCACCCTGATCTAAAGGCTTCATCTGATTGCCTTAAAATTCTGTCTGTAGCATCTGAAGACCTGGCACAAACACTGGGGCTAAAATTTTTTGTTTCCGAAATACTATATGACGGGGGCGGGGCATCAAAGTTTTCACTTAAGATTTCCTTCGCCGCAATGGACAAAATGCTTAATAACTCTCCTGCACATGCTGCTAAAAATCCAAAACTTCACATGTACATAAAGAGTCTGTACCTGAAGACATCTATATGTTTATATTCAGTTATACACCTTGCGCCAATCAATATCATTTTTTACATTTTGACGTACTGCACGGTGCCCTTTTAACGAATCTGATTGAAAATTGGCTAGAAAAGACTCAAGACATTGATCTTACTCTATCCCTATTTTTGTGACTTTCCTTCGAAGGGCGTGGCTATTACGGTGCCGCAGAGTCTGATTATTCTCCGTGGCAACAAAAGTTCCTGCAAAATGATTCAGATGATCCATCTTCTCGAAATTTTTCACATTTGAGGATATTCAGGCCCTGAAGACGGCTGCCAACTTATTTTTGATCGCAGTGGTCGCGCCACCAACTGGTTAAAACAAATACAAATTATTTTCGTTGATTTTTTTCTCCGGGCAGGTTAACAAAATCTACCTTACATTTGCTCGGATGAGTGTTTAGGCCTTGAGGATGTCACAATACGTAAGTCTTTCGCCTTCTTCAGAGTGTCACATGATGGTGTCTTGTGGCCCGTCTTTATCAGCTGATGTTCCATGAGGGCGTGACTTACCTGTCACAAGAATGAAGGCAAGTCACGCCCCCCGCTGTCCGTTCACTCCGCCAAAATGCTCCTCCAGGTGGTAGAGAGGATGAAGGCTCCCTTGTCTCTGTTCATGGTTTTTATGCCTCGCTTGCAGATCTCAATGGCCTCTCTGATCCAGCGCTGTTGTTTGTTCTCTTCGGTGCGGATGACCCTGCCCTTCTCCCGGTCCATGATGTGGTTTTCCCTTTTGCAGTGGTCAGTGATTGCTGATTTGTAATGTTCATGTTGTGCTTGTTCTTTTACTGCTCTGATTTTTCATTTTTTTGACAGGTAAGTCACACCCTCATGGAACATCAGCTGATAAAGACGGGTCTCAAGACACCATCATGCGACACTCTGAAGAAGGCGAAAGACTCGCCGAAACATGTCAGGTAAAAAATTAACCTAAAACATAATTGTCTGCTTTTAATGAATCAGTCAAATATCAATAATAAGAAGACAAAATGAACCTAATACAAATAAATGAATGCTTAATAACTCCCCTGCACATGCTCCTAAAAATCCAAACCTTCACCTGTAAATAAAACGTCCCGACCTGAAGACATCTTAATGTTATTATTTTGTTATACACACAGTGCCGCCAAGTGGAATCAAAAATTTGTTTTTATTTTAATTTTCACGTACTGCACGGTGCCCTTTTGACGAATCCGACTGAAAATGAGTCAGAAAAGACTCAAGACAATGATCTTACTCTCTGCCGAATTTTGTGACGTTTTGGCAAAAGGCGTGGCTATTAAGGTGCTGAAAAGTCCGATTGTACTCTGTGGCAACAAAAGCTCCGGCAACATGACTCAGATGATCCTATCTTCTCGAAGTTGTACACATTTGAGGATACTTCAGCCCTGAAGACATCTACCAACTTATTTTACATCGTAGTAGTAGCGCCACCAACTGGTAAAAGCTAATACAAGTTATTTTCTTGGATGTTTTTCTCCGTGCAACTCAACAAGGTCGCCCTCATATATGCTCGGATGACTGTTTCGGCCATGAGGATGTCACAATACGAAATTCGTGATTTTTCGTGAAAAGTTGTGGGAGTGGCATTGCACTGTTCGGCAATAAAACAAAGCTGATTATGAGGTTCTAAATATGAACGACAACTCGTAAAACTTTACACACACATCAGGCCGAGCAAATTTATCAATATTTTATACGTTAGTTGTGCAGCTTTTTTGAAATGGCTCGCCATGGCCCTTGAGAAATGTTAAAAAAAAGCAGCTCTGGTTGAGTGTTTCACCTCGCTTTTTGTAAATTTTATGGAGTACAGTGAACCCTCGGTTATCGCGGTTAATGGGGACCGAGACCATCCGCGAAAACTGAAAATCCGCGAAGTAGCGGCGCACCTTCAAAAATGCTTAAAAAAAATATACAATATATATAATAAATATATAAATATATATATATATATATATATATATATATATATATATATATATATATATATATACGGGGAGAGAGAGAGTGAAATTCATGTTATAACAAAAAAACCAAATTATTATTAAAACGTATTGTTTTTTTATTCCCCAGCCATTCTTTTTGTATTTATTTAATTACTCCGACTTTTACCTGCTGGTACGCCGTCCGGTGTGCCCTGTGAAATGAAAGGTGGCATTCTTTATTTATTTATTCATTTATTCATTCATAACTGACAGCCTCGCGCTCCGCTCGTGCCCGGGCAGAAGAGGTGCTCCAATTTGGCTTAACTGTGACACACGCCCGTCCTCCTCCCCCGGAGCTTCCATTCGGTTAAACTTAGGGGCCGCTTGGCACCGCCCGTGCCCGGGGAAGGTGCTCCTCTTCGGCTTACTGTGACGCGAGCATGCCCTCCTCCTCCGGAGCTTCCATTCGGTTAAACGTAGGGGCCGCTTGGCACCGCCCGTGCCCGGGGAAGGTGCTCCTCTACGGCTTAACTGCCACGCACGCTGGCCGGAGCTCTGGTACGGTCCGAACCGCGCGAAACGTCGCCACCGATCGTGTCCGGGGGAACGTGCTCTTCTTCGTCCACTCTCCTCTTCGCCCACGCTCTTCTTCGGCGCACGCCGGCCGTCTAACCGCTCCAGCGCCCCGTCGTGCCGCTCGGCGAAACTACAATGCCCCCGAATATTTTTTAGACCCGCGAAGCACTGAACCCGCGAAAGGTGAACCGCGAAGTAGCGAGGGTTCACTGTATGTATAAGACCAAGACCTACAAAAAAGTCTCTTGGAGCAATGAGCTAGGTTTTACAGGAAGTCGGCCATTTTGAATTTACTTAAAAGGGGGCGGGTCACCACAATGGACTTTGTGTAGAAATTATTATTGGGGCCCGAGCAGCGACCGCGGCGAGGTCCCTATTGTTTTTGTAGAAGATATTATTACTTTTATTATTATTATTATTATTATTATTAGGGCCTGAGCAGCGACCGCTGCGAAGTCCCTATTGTTTTTGTAGAAATTATTATTATTATTATTTTTCCGATTGTTCGATCGCATTTTTGACCCCCGAAACATGCACAAAAACTCACCAAACTTGGCAGTCTCATCGGGCATGGCGAAAAATTTGATATTTTAACGTCTAATATGAACAGGAAGTGAGTTATGAATTTTTGAAAGTCCGACTTTTGCCCTTTTTTGCATGTTTACAGGGGTCATTCTTTTGCACCCTGATCCTAAAGGCTTCATCTGATTGCCTTAAAATTCTGTCTGTAGCATCTGAAGACCTGGCACAAACACTGGGGCTAAAATTTTTTGTTTCCAAAATACTATATGACGGGGGCGGGGCATCAAAGTTTTCACTTAAGATATCCTTCGCCGCAATGGACAAAATGCTTAATAACTCTCCTGCACATGCTGCTAAAAATCCAAAACTTCACATGTACATAAAGAGTCTGTACCTGAAGACATCTATATGTTTATATTCAGTTATACACCTTGCGCCAATCAATATCATTTTTTACATTTTGACGTACTGCACGGTGCCCTTTTAACGAATCTGATTGAAAATTGGCTAGAAAAGACTCAAGACATTGATCTTACTCTATCCCTATTTTTGTGACTTTCCTTCGAAGGGCGTGGCTATTACGGTGCCGCAGAGTCTGATTATTCTCCGTGGCAACAAAAGTTCCTGCAAAATGATTCAGATGATCCATCTTCTCGAAATTTTTCACATTTGAGGATATTCAGGCCCTGAAGACGGCTGCCAACTTATTTTTGATCGCAGTGGTAGCGCCACCAACTGGTTAAAACAAATACAAATCATTTTCGTTGATTTTTTTCTCCGGGCAGGTTAACAAAATCTACCTTACATTTGCTCGGATGAGTGTTTAGGCCTTGAGGATGTCACAATACGAAAGTCTTTCGCCTTCTTCAGAGTGTCACATGATGGTGTCTTGTGGCCCGTCTTTATCAGCTGATGTTCCATGAGGGCGTGACTTACCTGTCACAAGAATGAAGGCAAGTCACGCCCCCCGCTGTCCGTTCACTCCGCCAAAATGCTGCTCCAGGTGGTAGAGAGGATGAAGGCTCCCTTGTCTCTGTTCATGGTTTTTATGCCTCGCTTGCAGATCTCAATGGCCTCTCTGATCCAGCGCTGTTGTTTGTTCTCTTCGGTGCGGATGACCCTGCCCTTCTCCCGGTCCATGATGTGGTTTTCCCTTTTGCAGTGGTCAGTGATTGCTGATTTGTAATGTTCATGTTGTGCTTGTTCTTTTCCTGCTCTGATTTTTCATTTTTTTGACA
Organism: Idiotropiscis lumnitzeri; assembly: GCF_059441095.1. Lineage (NCBI taxonomy): Eukaryota > Metazoa > Chordata > Actinopteri > Syngnathiformes > Syngnathidae > Idiotropiscis > Idiotropiscis lumnitzeri. The sequence continues at coordinate 476,066 of NW_028283654.1, forward strand.
GGTAAGTCACACCCTCATGGAACATCAGCTGATAAAGACGGGTCTCAAGACACCATCATGCGACACTCTGAAGAAGGCGAAAGACTCGCCGAAACATGTCAGGTAAAAAATTAACCTAAAACATAATTGTCTGCTTTTAATGAATCAGTCAAATATCAATAATAAGAAGACAAAATGAACCTAATACAAATAAACGAATGCTTAATAACTCCCCTGCACATGCTCCTAAAAATCCAAACCTTCACCTGTAAATAAAACGTCCCGACCTGAAGACATCTTAATGTTATTATTTTGTTATACACACAGTGCCGCCAAGTGGAATCAAAAATTTGTTTTTATTTTAATTGTCACGTACTGCACGGTGCCCTTTCGACGAATCCGACTGAAAATTAGTCAGAAAAGACTCAAGACAATGATCTTACTCTCTGCCGAATTTTGTGACGTTTTGGCAAAAGGCGTGGCTATTAAGGTGCTGAAAAGTCCGATTGTACTCTGTGGCAACAAAAGCTCCGGCAACATGACTCAGATCATCCTATCTTCTCGAAGTTGTACACATTTGAGGATACTTCAGCCCTGAAGACATCTACCAACTTATTTTATATCGTAGTAGTAGCGCCACCAACTGGTAAAAGCTAATACAAGTTATTTTCTTGGATGTTTTTCTCCGTGCAACTCAACAAGGTCGCCCTCATATATGCTCGGATGACTGTTTCGGCCATGAGGATGTCACAATACGAAATTCGTGATTTTTCGTGAAAAGTTGTGGGAGTGGCATTGCACTGTTCGGCAATAAAACAAAGCTGATTATGAGGTTCTAAATATGAACGACAACTCGTAAAACTTTACACACACATCAGGCCGAGCAAATTTATCAATATTTTATACGTTAGTTGTGCAGCTTTTTTGAAATGGCTCGCCATGGCCCTCGAGAAATGTTAAAAAAAAGCAGCTCTGGTTGAATGTTTCACCTCGCTTTTTGTAAATTTTATGGAGTACAGTGAACTCTCTGTTATCGCGGTTAATGGGGACCGAGACCATCCGCGAAAACTGAAAATCCGCGAAGTAGCGGCGCACCTTCAAAAATGCTTAAAAAAAATATACAATATATTTAATAAATATATATATATATATATATATATATATATATATATATATATATATATATACGGGGAGAGAGAGAGTGAAATTCATGTTATAACAAAAAAACCAAATTATTATTAAAACGTATTATTTTTTTATTCCCCAGCCATTCTTTTTGTATTTATTTAATTACTCCGACTTTTACCTGCTGGTACGCCGTCCGGTGTGCCCTGTGAAATGAAAGGTGGCATTCTTTATTTATTTATTCATTTATTCATTCATAACTGACAGCCTCGCGCTCAGCTCGTGCCCGGGCAGAAGAGGTGCTCCAATTTGGCTTAACTGTGACACACGCCCGTCCTCCTCCCCCGGAGCTTCCATTCGGTTAAACTTAGGGGCCGCTTGGCACCGCCCGTGCCCGGGGAAGGTGCTCCTCTTCGGCTTACTGTGACGCGAGCATGCCCTCCTCCTCCGGAGCTTCCATTCGGTTAAACTTAGGGGCCGCTTGGAACCGCCCGTGCCCGGGGAAGGTGCTCCTCTTCGGCTTACTGTGACGCGAGCATGCCCTCCTCCTCCGGAGCTTCCATTCGGTTAAACTTAGGGGCCGCTTGGCACCGCCCGTGCCCGGGGAAGGTGCTCCTCTACGGCTTAACTGCCACGCACGCTGGCCGGAGCTCTGGTACGGTCCGAACCGCGCGAAACGTCGCCACCGATCGTGTCCGGGGGAACGTGCTCTTCTTCGTCCACTCTCCTCTTCGCCCACGCTCTTCTTCGGCGCACGCCGGCCGTCTAACCGCTCCAGCGCCCCGTCGTGCCGCTCGGCGAAACTACAATGCCCCCGAATATTTTTTAGACCCGCGAAGCACTGAACCTGCGAAAGGTGAACCGCGAAGTAGCGAGGGTTCACTGTATGTATAAGACCAAGACCTACAAAAAAGTCTCTTGGAGCAATGAGCTAGGTTTTACAGGAAGTCGGCCATTTTGAATTTACTTAAAAGGGGGCGGGTCACCACAATGGACTTTGTGTAGAAATTATTATTGGGGCCCGAGCAGCGACCGCGGCGAGGTCCCTATTGTTTTTGTAGAAAATATTATTACTTTTATTATTATTATTATTATTATTATTAGGGCCTGAGCAGCGACCGCTGCGAAGTCCCTATTGTTTTTGTAGAAATTATTATTATTATTTTTCCGATTGTTCGATCGCATTTTTGACCCCCGAAACATGCACAAAAACTCACCAAACCTGGCAGTCTCATCGGGCATGGCGAAAAATTTGATATTTTAACGTCTAATATGAACAGGAAGTGAGTTATGAATTTTTGAAAGTCCGACTTTTGCCCTTTTTTGCATGTTTACAGGGGTCATTCTTTTGCACCCTGATCCTAAAGGCTTCATCTGATTGCCTTAAAATTCTGTCTGTAGCATCTGAAGACCTGGGACAAACACTGGGGCTAAAATTTTTTGTTTCCGAAATACTATATGACGGGGGCGGGGCATCAAAGTTTTCACTTAAGATTTCCTTCGCCGCAATGGACAAAATGCTTAATAACTCTCCTGCACATGCTGCTAAAAATCCAAAACTTCACATGTACATAAAGAGTCTGTACCTGAAGACATCTATATGTTTATATTCAGTTATACACCTTGCGCCAATCAATATCATTTTTTACATTTTGACGTACTGCACGGTGCCCTTGTAACGAATCTGATTGAAAATTGGCTAGAAAAGACTCAAGACATTGATCTTACTCTATCCCTATTTTTGTGACTTTCCTTCGAAGGGCGTGGCTATTACGGTGCCGCAGAGTCTGATTATTCTCCGTGGCAACAAAAGTTCCTGCAAAATGATTCAGATGATCCATCTTCTCGAAATTTTTCACATTTGAGGATATTCAGGCCCTGAAGACGGCTGCCAACTTATTTTTGATCGCAGTGGTAGCGCCACCAACTGGTTAAAACAAATATAAATTATTTTCGTTGATGTTTTTCTCCGGGCATGTTAACAAAATCTACCTTATATTTGCTCGGATGAGTGTTTAGGCCTTGAGCATGTCACAATACGAAAGTCTTTCGCCTTCTTCAGAGTGTCACATGATGGTGTCTTGTGACCCGCCTTTATCAGCTGATGTTCCATGAGGGCGTGACTTACCTGTCACAAGAATGAAGGCAAGTCACGCCCCCCGCTGTCCGTTCACTCCGCCAAGATGCTGGTCCAGGTGGTAGAGAGGATGAAGGCTCCCTTGTCTCTGTTCATGGTTTTTATGCCTCGCTTGCAGATCTCAATGGCCTCTCTGATCCAGCGCTGTTGTTTGTTCTCTTCTGTGCGGATGACCCTGCCCTTCTCCCGGTCCATGATGTGGTTTTCCCTTTTGCAGTGGTCAGTGATTGCTGATTTGTAATGTTCATGTTGTGCTTGTTCTTTTACTGCTCTGATTTTTTTCATTTTTTTGACAGGTAAGTCACACCCTCATGGAACATCAGCTCAAGACACCATCATGCGACACTCTGAAGTAGGCGAAAGACTCGCCGAAACATGTCAGGTAAAAAATTAACCTAAAACATAATTGTCTGCTTTTAATGAATCAGTCAAATATCAATAATAAGAAGACAAAATGAACCTAATACAAATAAATGAATGCTTAATAACTCCCCTGCACATGCTCCTAAAAATCCAAACCTTCACCTGTAAATAAAACGTCCCGACCTGAAGACATCTTAATGTTATTATTTTGTTATACACACAGTGCCGCCAAGTGGAATCAAAAATTTGTTTTTATTTTAATTGTCACGTACTGCACGGTGCCCTTTCGACGAATCCGACTGAAAATTAGTCAGAAAAGACTCAAGACAATGATCTTACTCTCTGCCGAATTTTGTGACGTTTTGGCAAAAGGCGTGGCTATTACGGTGCTGAAAAGTCCGATTGTACTCTGTGGCAACAAAAGCTCCAGCAACATGACTCAGATGATCCTATCTTCTCGAAGTTGCACACATTTGAGGATACTTCAGCCCTGAAGACATCTACCAACTTATTTTTCATCGTAGTAGTAGCGCCCCCAACTGGTAAAAGCTAATACAAGTTATTTTCTTGGATGTTTTTCTCCGTGCAACTCAACAAGGTCGCCCTCATATATGCTCGGATGACTGTTTCGGCCATGAGGATGTCACAATACGAAATTCGTCCTTTTTCATGAAAAGTTGTGGGAGTGGCATTGCACTGTTCGGCAATAAAACAAAGCTGATTATGAGGTTCTAAATATGAACGACAACTCGTGAAACTTTACACACACATCAGGCCGAGCAAATTTATCAATATTTTATACGTTAGTTGTGCAGCTTTTTTGAAATGGCTCGCCATGGCCCTCGAGAAATGTTCAAAAAAGCAGCCCTGGTTGAGTGTTTCACCTCGCTTTTTGTAAATTTTATGGAGTACAGTGAACCCTCGGTTATCGCGGTTAATGGGGACCGAGACCACCCGCGAAAACTGAAAATCCGCGAAGTAGCGGCGCACCTTCAAAAATGCTTAAAAAAAATATATAATAAATATATAAATATATATATATATATATATATATATATATATATATATATATATATATATATATATATATACGGGGGGAGAGAGAGAGAGAGAGAGTGAAATTCATGTTATAACAAAAAAAACAAATTATTATTAAAACTTATTATTTTTTTATTCCCCAACCATTCTTTTTGTATTTATTTAATTACTCCGACTTTTACCTGCTGGTACGCCGTCCGGTGTGCCCTGTGAAATGAAAGGTGGCATTCTTTATTTATTTATTCATTTATTCATTCATAACTGACAGCCTCGCGCTCCGCTTGTGCCCGGCAGAAGAGGTGCTCCAATTCGGCTTAACTGTGACACACGCCCGCCCTCCTCCCCCGGAGCTTCCATTCGGTTAAACTTAGGGGCCGCTTGGCACCGCCCGTGCCCGGGGAAGGTGCTCCTCTTCGGCTTACTGTGACGCGAGCATGCCCTCCTCCTCCGGAGCTTCCATTCGGTTAAACTTAGGGGCCGCATGGAACCGCCCGTGCCCGGGGAAGGTGCTCCTCTTCGGCTTACTGTGACGCGAGCATGCCCTCCTCCTCCGGAGCTTCCATTCGGTTAAACTCAGGGGCCGCTTGGAACCGCCCGTGCCCGGGGAAGGTGCTCCTCTACGGCTTAACTGCCACGCACGCCGGCCGGAGCTCTGGTACGGTCCGAACCGCGCGAAACGTCGCCACCGATCGTGTCCGGGGGAACGTGCTCTTCTTCGTCCACTCTCCTCTTCGCCCACGCTCTTCTTCGGCGCACGCCGGCCGTCTAACCGCTCCAGCGCCCCGTCGTGCCGCTCGGCGAAACTACAATGCCCCCGAATATTTTTTAGACCCGCGAAGCACTGAACCCGCGAAAGGTGAACCTCGAAGTAGCGAGGGTTCACTGTATGTATAAGACCAAGACCTACAAAAAAGTCTCTTGGAGCAATGAGCTAGGTTTTACAGGAAGTCGGCCATTTTGAATTTACTTAAAAGGGGGCGGGTCTCCACAATGGACTTTGTGTAGAAATTATTATTGGGGCCCGAGCAGCGACCGCGGCGAGGTCCCTATTGTTTTTGTAGAAAATATTATTACTTTTATTATTATTATTATTATTATTATTATTATTATTAGGGCCTGAGCAGCGACCGCTGCGAAGTCCCTATTGTTTTTGTAGAAATTATTATTATTATTATTTTTCCGATTGTTCGATCGCATTTTTGACCCCGAAACATGCACAAAAACTCACCAAACTTGGCAGTCTCATCGGGCATGGCGAAAAATTTGATATTTTTTAACGTCTAATATGAACAGGAAGTGAGTTATGAATTTTTGAAAGTCCGACTTTTGCCCTTTTTTGCATGTTTACAGGGGTCATTCTTTTGCACCCTGATCCTAAAGGCTTCATCTGATTGCCTTAAAGTTCTGTCTGGAGCATCTTAAGACCTGGGACAAACACTGGGGCTAAAATTTTTTGTTTCCGAAATACTATATGACGGGGGCGGGGCTTCAAAGTTTTCACTTAAGATTTCCTTCGCCGCAATGGACAAAATGCTTAATAACTCTCCTGCCCGTGCTGCTAAAAATCCAAAACTTCACATGTACATAAAGAGTCGGTACCTGAAGACATCTATATGTTTATATTCAGTTATACACCTTGCGCCAATCAATATAAATGTTTACATTTTGACGTACTGCACGGTGCCCTTTTAACGAATCCGACTGAAAATTGGCTAGAAAAGACTCAAGACATTGATCTTACTCTATCCCTATTTTTATGACTTTCCTTCAAAGGGCGTGGCTATTACGGTGCCGCAGAGTCTGATTATTCTCCGTGGCAACAAAAGTTCCTGCAAAATGATTCAGATGATCCATCTTCTGGAAATCTTTCACATTTGAGGATATTCAGGCCCTGAAGACGGCTGCCAACTTATTTTTGATCGCAGTGGTAGCGCCACCAACTGGTTAAAACAAATACAAATTATTTTCGTTGATGTTTTTCTCCGGGCAGGTTAACAAAATCTACCTTATATTTGCTCGGATGAGTGTTTAGGCCTTGAGCATGTCACAATACGAAAGTCTTTCGCCTTCTTCAGAGTGTCACATGATGGTGTCTTGTGACCCGTCTTTATCAGCTGATGTTCCATGAGGGCGTGACTTACCTGTCACAAGAATGAAGGCAAGTCACGCCCCCCGCTGTCCGTTCACTCCGCCAAGATGCTGGTCCAGGTGGTAGAGAGGATGAAGGCTCCCTTGTCTCTGTTCATGGTTTTTATGCCTCGCTTGCAGATCTCAATGGCCTCTCTGATCCAGCGCTGTTGTTTGTTCTCTTCTGTGCGGATGACCCTGCCCTTCTCCCGGTCCATGATGTGGTTTTCCCTTTTGCAGTGGTCAGTGATTGCTGATTTGTAATGTTCATGTTGTGCTTGTTCTTTTACTGCTCTGATTTTTTCATTTTTTTGACAGGTAAGTCACACCCTCATGGAACATCAGCTCAAGACACCATCATGCGACACTCTGAAGAAGGCGAAAGACTCGCCGAAACATGTCAGGTAAAAAATTAACCTAAAACATAATTGTCTGCTTTTAATGAATCAGTCAAATATCAATAATAAGAAGACAAAATGAACCTAATACAAATAAATGAATGCTTAATAACTCCCCTGCACATGCTCCTAAAAATCCAAACCTTCACCTGTAAATAAAACGTCCCGACCTGAAGACATCTTAATGTTATTATTTTGTTATACACACAGTGCCGCCAAGTGGAATCAAAAATTTGTTTTTATTTTAATTTTCACGTACTGCATGGTGCCCTTTTGACGAATCCGACTGAAAATTAGTCAGAAAAGACTTAAGACAATGATCTTACTCTCTGCCGAATTTTGTGACGTTTTGGCAAAAGGCGTGGCTATTAAGGTGCTGAAAAGTCCGATTGTACTCTGTGGCAACAAAAGCTCCGGCAACATGACTCAGATGATCCTATCTTCTCGAAGTTGTACACATTTGAGGATACTTCAGCCCTGAAGACATCTACCAACTTATTTTACATCGTAGTAGTAGCGCCACCAACTGGTAAAAGCTAATACAAGTTATTTTCTTGGATGTTTTTCTCCGTGCAACTCAACAAGGTCGCCCTCATATATGCTCGGATGACTGTTTCGGCCATGAGGATGTCACAATACGAAATTCGTGATTTTTCGTGAAAAGTTGTGGGAGTGGCATTGCACTGTTCAGCAATAAAACAAAGCTGATTATGAGGTTCTAAATATGAACGACAACTCGTAAAACTTTACACACACATCAGGCCGAGCAAATTTATCAATATTTTATACGTTAGTTGTGCAGCTTTTTTGAAATGGCTCGCCATGGCCCTCGAGAAATGTTAAAAAAAAGCAGCTCTGGTTGAGTGTTTCACCTCGCTTTTTGTAAATTTTATGGAGTACAGTGAACCCTCGGTTATCGCGGTTAATGGGGACCGAGACCACCCGCGAAAACTGAAAATCCGCGAAGTAGCGGCGCACCTTCAAAAATGCTTAAAAAAAATATACAATATATATAATAAATATATAAATATATATATATATATATATATATATATATATATATATATATATATATACGGGGAGAGAGAGAGTGAAATTCATGTTATAACAAAAAAAACAAATTATTATTAAAACGTATTATTTTTTTATTCCCCAGCCATTCTTTTTGTATTTATTTAATTACTCCGACTTTTACCTGCTGGTACGCCGTCCGGTGTGCCCTGTGAAATGAAAGGTGGCATTCTTTATTTATTTATTCATTTATACATTCATAACTGACAGCCTCGCGCTCCGCTCGTGCCCGGGCAGAAGAGGTGCTCCAATTTGGCTTAACTGTGACACACGCCCGTCCTCCTCCCCCGGAGCTTCCATTCGGTTAAACTTAGGGGCCGCTTGGCACCGCCCGTGCCCGGGGAAGGTGCTCCTCTTCGGCTTACTGTGACGCGAGCATGCCCTCCTCCTCCGGAGCTTCCATTCGGTTAAACTTAGGGGCCGCTTGGAACCGCCCGTGCCCGGGGAAGGTGCTCCTCTTCGGCTTACTGTGACGCGAGCATGCCCTCCTCCTCCGGAGCTTCCATTCGGTTAAACTTAGGGGCCGCTTGGCACTGCCCGTGCCCGGGGAAGGTGCTCCTCTACGGCTTAACTGCCACGCACGCTGGCCGGAGCTCTGGTACGGTCCGAACCGCGCGAAACGTCGCCACCGATCGTGTCCGGGGGAACGTGCTCTTCTTCGTCCACTCTCCTCTTCGCCCACGCTCTTCTTCGGCGCACGCCGGCCGTCTAACCGCTCCAGCGCCCCGTCGTGCCGCTCGGCGAAACTACAATGCGCCCGAATATTTTTTAGACTCGCGAAGCACTGAACCCGCGAAAGGTGAACCGCGAAGTAGCGAGGGTTCACTGTATGTATAAGACCAAGACCTACAAAAAAGTCTCTTGGAGCAATGAGCTAGGTTTTACAGGAAGTCGGCCATTTTGAATTTACTTAAAAGGGGGCGGGTCACCACAATGGACTTTGTGTAGAAATTATTATTGGGGCCCGAGCAGCGACCGCGGCGAGGTCCCTATTGTTTTTGTAGAAAATATTATTACTTTTATTATTATTATTATTATTATTATTAGGGCCTGAGCAGTGACCGCTGCGAAGTCCCTATTGTTTTTGTTGAAATTATTATTATTATTATTTTTCCGATTGTTCGATCGCATTTTTGACCCCTGAAACATGCACAAAAACTCACCAAACTTGGCAGTCTCATCGGGCATGGCGAAAAATTTGATATTTTAACGTCTAATATGAACAGGAAGTGAGTTATGAATTTTTGAAAGTCCGACTTTTGCCCTTTTTTGCATGTTTACAGGGGTCATTCTTTTGCACCCTGATCCTAAAGGCTTCATCTGATTGCCTTAAAATTCTGTCTGTAGCATCTGAAGACCTGGCACAAACACTGGGGCTAAAATTTTTTGTTTCCGAAATACTATATGACGGGGGCGGGGCATCAAAGTTTTCACTTAAGATTTCCTTCGCCGCAATGGACAAAATGCTTAATAACTCTCCTGCACATGCTGCTAAAAATCCAAAACTTCACATGTACATAAAGAGTCTGTACCTGAAGACATCTATATGTTTATATTCAGTTATACACCTTGCGCCAATCAATATCATTTTTTACATTTTGACGTACTGCACGGTGCCCTTTTAACGAATCTGATTGAAAATTGGCTAGAAAAGACTCAAGACATTGATCTTACTCTATCCCTATTTTTGTGACTTTCCTTCGAAGGGCGTGGCTATTACGGTGCCGCAGAGTCTGATTATTCTCCGTGGCAACAAAAGTTCCTGCAAAATGATTCAGATGATCCATCTTCTCGAAATTTTTCACATTTGAGGATATTCAGGCCCTGAAGACGGCTGCCAACTTATTTTTGATCGCAGTGGTAGCGCCACCAACTGGTTAAAACAAATACAAATCATTTTCGTTGATTTTTTTCTCCGGGCAGGTTAACAAAATCTACCTTACATTTGCTCGGATGAGTGTTTAGGCCTTGAGGATGTCACAATACGAAAGTCTTTCGCCTTCTTCAGAGTGTCACATGATGGTGTCTTGTGGCCCGTCTTTATCAGCTGATGTTCCATGAGGGCGTGACTTACCTGTCACAAGAATGAAGGCAAGTCACGCCCCCCGCTGTCCGTTCACTCCGCCAAAATGCTGCTCCAGGTGGTAGAGAGGATGAAGGCTCCCTTGTCTCTGTTCATGGTTTTTATGCCTCGCTTGCAGATCTCAATGGCCTCTCTGATCCAGCGCTGTTGTTTGTTCTCTTCGGTGCGGATGACCCTGCCCTTCTCCCGGTCCATGATGTGGTTTTCCCTTTTGCAGTGGTCAGTGATTGCTGATTTGTAATGTTCATGTTGTGCTTGTTCTTTTACTGCTCTGATTTTTCATTTTTTTGACAGGTAAGTCACACCCTCATGGAACATCAGCTGATAAAGACGGGTCTCAAGACACCATCATGCGACACTCTGAAGAAGGCGAAAGACTCGCCGAAACATGTCAGGTAAAAAATTAACCTAAAACATAATTGTCTGCTTTTAATGAATCAGTCAAATATCAATAATAAGAAGACAAAATGAACCTAATACAAATAAATGAATGCTTAATAACTCCCCTGCACATGCTCCTAAAAATCCAAACCTTCACCTGTAAATAAAACGTCCCGACCTGAAGACATCTTAATGTTATTATTTTGTTATACACACAGTGCCGCCAAGTGGAATCAAAAATTTGTTTTTATTTTAATTTTCACGTACTGCACGGTGCCCTTTTGACGAATCCGACTGAAAATTAGTCAGAAAAGACTCAAGACAATGATCTTACTCTCTGCCGAATTTTGTGACGTTTTGGCAAAAGGCGTGGCTATCAAGGTGCTGAAAAGTCCGATTGTACTCTGTGGCAACAAAAGCTCCGGCAACATGACTCAGATCATCCTATCTTCTCGAAGTTGTACACATTTGAGGATACTTCAGCCCTGAAGACATCTACCAACTTATTTTATATCGTAGTAGTAGCGCCACCAACTGGTAAAAGCTAATACAAGTTATTTTCTTGGATGTTTTTCTCCGTGCAACTCAACAAGGTCGCCCTCATATATGCTCGGATGACTGTTTCGGCCATGAGGATGTCACAATACGAAATTCGTGATTTTTCGTGAAAAGTTGTGGGAGTGGCATTGCACTGTTCGGCAATAAAACAAAGCTGATTATGAGGTTCTAAATATGAACGACAACTCGTAAAACTTTACACACACATCAGGCCGAGCAAATTTATCAATATTTTATACGTTAGTTGTGCAGCTTTTTTGAAATGGCTCGCCATGGCCCTCGAGAAATGTTAAAAAAAAGCAGCTCTGGTTGAGTGTTTCACCTCGCTTTTTGTAAATTTTATGGAGTACAGTGAACCCTCGGTTATCGCGGTTAATGGGGACCGAGACCACCCGCGAAAACTGAAAATCCGCGAAGTAGCGGCGCACCTTCAAAAATGCTTAAAAAAAATATACAATATATATAATAAATATATATATATATATATATATATATATATATATATATATACGGGGAGAGAGAGAGTGAAATTCATGTTATAACAAAAAAACCAAATTATTATTAAAACGTATTATTTTTTTATTCCCCAGCCATTCTTTTTGTATTTATTTAATTACTCCGACTTTTACCTGCTGGTACGCCGTCCGGTGTGCCCTGTGAAATGAAAGGTGGCATTCTTTATTTATTTATTCATTTATTCATTCATAACTGACAGCCTCGCGCTCCGCTCGTGCCCGGGCAGAAGAGGTGCTCCAATTTGGCTTAACTGTGACACACGCCCGTCCTCCTCCGTCCGGAGCTTCCATTCGGTTAAACTTAGGGGCCGCTTGGCACCGCCCGTGCCCGGGGAAGGTGCTCCTCTTCGGCTTACTGTGACGCGAGCATGCCCTCCTCCTCCGGAGCTTCCATTCGGTTAAACTTAGGGGCCGCTTGGAACCGCCCGTGCCCGGGGAAGGTGCTCCTCTTCGGCTTACTGTGACGCGAGCATGCCCTCCTCCTCCGGAGCTTCCATTCGGTTAAACTTAGGGGCCGCTTGGCACCGCCCGTGCCCGGGGAAGGTGCTCCTCTACGGCTTAACTGCCACGCACGCTGGCCGGAGCTCTGGTACGGTCCGAACCGCGCGAAACGTCGCCACCGATCGTGTCCGGGGGAACGTGCTCTTCTTCGTCCACTCTCCTCTTCGCCCACGCTCTTCTTCGGCGCACGCCGGCCGTCTAACCGCTCCAGCGCCCCGTCGTGCCGCTCGGCGAAACTACAATGCCCCCGAATATTTTTTAGACCCGCGAAGCACTGAACCTGCGAAAGGTGAACCGCGAAGTAGCGAGGGTTCACTGTATGTATAAGACCAAGACCTACAAAAAAGTCTCTTGGAGCAATGAGCTAGGTTTTACAGGAAGTCGGCCATTTTGAATTTACTTAAAAGGGGGCGGGTCACCACAATGGACTTTGTGTAGAAATTATTATTGGGGCCCGAGCAGCGACCGCGGCGAGGTCCCTATTGTTTTTGTAGAAAATATTATTACTTTTATTATTATTATTATTATTATTATTAGGGCCTGAGCAGCGACCGCTGCGAAGTCCCTATTGTTTTTGTAGAAATTATTATTATTATTTTTCCGATTGTTCGATCGCATTTTTGACCCCCGAAACATGCACAAAAACTCACCAAACCTGGCAGTCTCATCGGGCATGGCGAAAAATTTGATATTTTAACGTCTAATATGAACAGGAAGTGAGTTATGAATTTTTGAAAGTCCGACTTTTGCCCTTTTTTGCATGTTTACAGGGGTCATTCTTTTGCACCCTGATCCTAAAGGCTTCATCTGATTGCCTTAAAATTCTGTCTGTAGCATCTGAAGACCTGGGACAAACACTGGGGCTAAAATGTTTTGTTTCCGAAATACTATATGACGGGGGCGGGGCATCAAAGTTTTCACTTAAGATTTCCTTCGCCGCAATGGACAAAATGCTTAATAACTCTCCTGCACATGCTGCTAAAAATCCAAAACTTCACATGTACATAAAGAGTCTGTACCTGAAGACATCTATATGTTTATATTCAGTTATACACCTTGCGCCAATCAATATCATTTTTTACATTTTGACGTACTGCACGGTGCCCTTGTAACGAATCTGATTGAAAATTGGCTAGAAAAGACTCAAGACATTGATCTTACTCTATCCCTATTTTTGTGACTTTCCTTCGAAGGGCGTGGCTATTACGGTGCCGCAGAGTCTGATTATTCTCCGTGGCAACAAAAGTTCCTGCAAAATGATTCAGATGATCCATCTTCTCGAAATTTTTCACATTTGAGGATATTCAGGCCCTGAAGACGGCTGCCAACTTATTTTTGATCGCAGTGGTAGCGCCACCAACTGGTTAAAACAAATATAAATTATTTTCGTTGATGTTTTTCTCCGGGCATGTTAACAAAATCTACCTTATATTTGCTCGGATGAGTGTTTAGGCCTTGAGCATGTCACAATACGAAAGTCTTTCGCCTTCTTCAGAGTGTCACATGATGGTGTCTTGTGACCCGCCTTTATCAGCTGATGTTCCATGAGGGCGTGACTTACCTGTCACAAGAATGAAGGCAAGTCACGCCCCCCGCTGTCCGTTCACTCCGCCAAGATGCTGGTCCAGGTGGTAGAGAGGATGAAGGCTCCCTTGTCTCTGTTCATGGTTTTTATGCCTCGCTTGCAGATCTCAATGGCCTCTCTGATCCAGCGCTGTTGTTTGTTCTCTTCTGTGCGGATGACCCTGCCCTTCTCCCGGTCCATGATGTGGTTTTCCCTTTTGCAGTGGTCAGTGATTGCTGATTTGTAATGTTCATGTTGTGCTTGTTCTTTTACTGCTCTGATTTTTTTCATTTTTTTGACAGGTAAGTCACACCCTCATGGAACATCAGCTCAAGACACCATCATGCGACACTCTGAAGTAGGCGAAAGACTCGCCGAAACATGTCAGGTAAAAAATTAACCTAAAACATAATTGTCTGCTTTTAATGAATCAGTCAAATATCAATAATAAGAAGACAAAATGAACCTAATACAAATAAATGAATGCTTAATAACTCCCCTGCACATGCTCCTAAAAATCCAAACCTTCACCTGTAAATAAAACGTCCCGACCTGAAGACATCTTAATGTTATTATTTTGTTATACACACAGTGCCGCCAAGTGGAATCAAAAATTTGTTTTTATTTTAATTGTCACGTACTGCACGGTGCCCTTTCGACGAATCCGACTGAAAATTAGTCAGAAAAGACTCAAGACAATGATCTTACTCTCTGCCGAATTTTGTGACGTTTTGGCAAAAGGCGTGGCTATTACGGTGCTGAAAAGTCCGATTGTACTCTGTGGCAACAAAAGCTCCAGCAACATGACTCAGATGATCCTATCTTCTCGAAGTTGCACACATTTGAGGATACTTCAGCCCTGAAGACATCTACCAACTTATTTTTCATCGTAGTAGTAGCGCCCCCAACTGGTAAAAGCTAATACAAGTTATTTTCTTGGATGTTTTTCTCCGTGCAACTCAACAAGGTCGCCCTCATATATGCTCGGATGACTGTTTCGGCCATGAGGATGTCACAATACGAAATTCGTCCTTTTTCATGAAAAGTTGTGGGAGTGGCATTGCACTGTTCGGCAATAAAACAAAGCTGATTATGAGGTTCTAAATATGAACGACAACTCGTGAAACTTTACACACACATCAGGCCGAGCAAATTTATCAATATTTTATACGTTAGTTGTGCAGCTTTTTTGAAATGGCTCGCCATGGCCCTCGAGAAATGTTCAAAAAAGCAGCCCTGGTTGAGTGTTTCACCTCGCTTTTTGTAAATTTTATGGAGTACAGTGAACCCTCGGTTATCGCGGTTAATGGGGACCGAGACCACCCGCGAAAACTGAAAATCCGCGAAGTAGCGGCGCACCTTCAAAAATGCTTAAAAAAAATATATAATAAATATATAAATATATATATATATATATATATATATATATATATATATATATATATATATATATATATATATATATATACGGGGGGAGAGAGAGAGAGAGAGAGTGAAATTCATGTTATAACAAAAAAAACAAATTATTATTAAAACTTATTATTTTTTTATTCCCCAACCATTCTTTTTGTATTTATTTAATTACTCCGACTTTTACCTGCTGGTACGCCGTCCGGTGTGCCCTGTGAAATGAAAGGTGGCATTCTTTATTTATTTATTCATTTATTCATTCATAACTGACAGCCTCGCGCTCCGCTTGTGCCCGGCAGAAGAGGTGCTCCAATTCGGCTTAACTGTGACACACGCCCGCCCTCCTCCCCCGGAGCTTCCATTCGGTTAAACTTAGGGGCCGCTTGGCACCGCCCGTGCCCGGGGAAGGTGCTCCTCTTCGGCTTACTGTGACGCGAGCATGCCCTCCTCCTCCGGAGCTTCCATTCGGTTAAACTTAGGGGCCGCTTGGAACCGCCCGTGCCCGGGGAAGGTGCTCCTCTTCGGCTTACTGTGACGCGAGCATGCCCTCCTCCTCCGGAGCTTCCATTCGGTTAAACTCAGGGGCCGCTTGGAACCGCCCGTGCCCGGGGAAGGTGCTCCTCTACGGCTTAACTGCCACGCACGCCGGCCGGAGCTCTGGTACGGTCCGAACCGCGCGAAACGTCGCCACCGATCGTGTCCGGGGGAACGTGCTCTTCTTCGTCCACTCTCCTCTTCGCCCACGCTCTTCTTCGGCGCACGCCGGCCGTCTAACCGCTCCAGCGCCCCGTCGTGCCGCTCGGCGAAACTACAATGCCCCCGAATATTTTTTAGACCCGCGAAGCACTGAACCCGCGAAAGGTGAACCTCGAAGTAGCGAGGGTTCACTGTATGTATAAGACCAAGACCTACAAAAAAGTCTCTTGGAGCAATGAGCTAGGTTTTACAGGAAGTCGGCCATTTTGAATTTACTTAAAAGGGGGCGGGTCTCCACAATGGACTTTGTGTAGAAATTATTATTGGGGCCCGAGCAGCGACCGCGGCGAGGTCCCTATTGTTTTTGTAGAAAATATTATTACTTTTATTATTATTATTATTATTATTATTATTATTATTAGGGCCTGAGCAGCGACCGCTGCGAAGTCCCTATTGTTTTTGTAGAAATTATTATTATTATTATTTTTCCGATTGTTCGATCGCATTTTTGACCCCCGAAACATGCACAAAAACTCACCAAACTTGGCAGTCTCATCGGGCATGGCGAAAAATTTGATATTTTTTAACGTCTAATATGAACAGGAAGTGAGTTATGAATTTTTGAAAGTCCGACTTTTGCCCTTTTTTGCATGTTTACAGGGGTCATTCTTTTGCACCCTGATCCTAAAGGCTTCATCTGATTGCCTTAAAGTTCTGTCTGGAGCATCTTAAGACCTGGGACAAACACTGGGGCTAAAATTTTTTGTTTCCGAAATACTATATGACGGGGGCGGGGCTTCAAAGTTTTCACTTAAGATTTCCTTCGCCGCAATGGACAAAATGCTTAATAACTCTCCTGCCCGTGCTGCTAAAAATCCAAAACTTCACATGTACATAAAGAGTCGGTACCTGAAGACATCTATATGTTTATATTCAGTTATACACCTTGCGCCAATCAATATAAATGTTTACATTTTGACGTACTGCACGGTGCCCTTTTAACGAATCCGACTGAAAATTGGCTAGAAAAGACTCAAGACATTGATCTTACTCTATCCCTATTTTTATGACTTTCCTTCAAAGGGCGTGGCTATTACGGTGCCGCAGAGTCTGATTATTCTCCGTGGCAACAAAAGTTCCTGCAAAATGATTCAGATGATCCATCTTCTGGAAATCTTTCACATTTGAGGATATTCAGGCCCTGAAGACGGCTGCCAACTTATTTTTGATCGCAGTGGTAGCGCCACCAACTGGTTAAAACAAATACAAATTATTTTCGTTGATGTTTTTCTCCGGGCAGGTTAACAAAATCTACCTTATATTTGCTCGGATGAGTGCTTAGGCCTTGAGCATGTCACAATACGAAAGTCTTTCGCCTTCTTCAGAGTGTCACATGATGGTGTCTTGTGACCCGTCTTTATCAGCTGATGTTCCATGAGGGCGTGACTTACCTGTCACAAGAATGAAGGCAAGTCACGCCCCCCGGTGTCCGTTCACTCCGCCAAGATGCTGGTCCAGGTGGTAGAGAGGATGAAGGCTCCCTTGTCTCTGTTCATGGTTTTTATGCCTCGCTTGCAGATCTCAATGGCCTCTCTGATCCAGCGCTGTTGTTTGTTCTCTTCTGTGCGGATGACCCTGCCCTTCTCCCGGTCCATGATGTGGTTTTCCCTTTTGCAGTGGTCAGTGATTGCTGATTTGTAATGTTCATGTTGTGCTTGTTCTTTTACTGCTCTGATTTTTTCATTTTTTTGACAGGTAAGTCACACCCTCATGGAACATCAGCTCAAGACACCATCATGCGACACTCTGAAGAAGGCGAAAGACTCGCCGAAACATGTCAGGTAAAAAATTAACCTAAAACATAATTGTCTGCTTTTAATGAATCAGTCAAATATCAATAATAAGAAGACAAAATGAACCTAATACAAATAAATGAATGCTTAATAACTCCCCTGCACATGCTCCTAAAAATCCAAACCTTCACCTGTAAATAAAACGTCCCGACCTGAAGACATCTTAATGTTATTATTTTGTTATACACACAGTGCCGCCAAGTGGAATCAAAAATTTGTTTTTATTTTAATTTTCACGTACTGCATGGTGCCCTTTTGACGAATCCGACTGAAAATTAGTCAGAAAAGACTTAAGACAATGATCTTACTCTCTGCCGAATTTTGTGACGTTTTGGCAAAAGGCGTGGCTATTAAGGTGCTGAAAAGTCCGATTGTACTCTGTGGCAACAAAAGCTCCGGCAACATGACTCAGATGATCCTATCTTCTCGAAGTTGTACACATTTGAGGATACTTCAGCCCTGAAGACATCTACCAACTTATTTTACATCGTAGTAGTAGCGCCACCAACTGGTAAAAGCTAATACAAGTTATTTTCTTGGATGTTTTTCTCCGTGCAACTCAACAAGGTCGCCCTCATATATGCTCGGATGACTGTTTCGGCCATGAGGATGTCACAATACGAAATTCGTGATTTTTCGTGAAAAGTTGTGGGAGTGGCATTGCACTGTTCAGCAATAAAACAAAGCTGATTATGAGGTTCTAAATATGAACGACAACTCGTAAAACTTTACACACACATCAGGCCGAGCAAATTTATCAATATTTTATACGTTAGTTGTGCAGCTTTTTTGAAATGGCTCGCCATGGCCCTCGAGAAATGTTAAAAAAAAGCAGCTCTGGTTGAGTGTTTCACCTCGCTTTTTGTAAATTTTATGGAGTACAGTGAACCCTCGGTTATCGCGGTTAATGGGGACCGAGACCACCCGCGAAAACTGAAAATCCGCGAAGTAGCGGCGCACCTTCAAAAATGCTTAAAAAAAATATACAATATATATAATAAATATATAAATATATATATATATATATATATATATATATATATATATATATATATACGGGGAGAGAGAGAGTGAAATTCATGTTATAACAAAAAAAACAAATTATTATTAAAACGTATTATTTTTTTATTCCCCAGCCATTCTTTTTGTATTTATTTAATTACTCCGACTTTTACCTGCTGGTACGCCGTCCGGTGTGCCCTGTGAAATGAAAGGTGGCATTCTTTATTTATTTATTCATTTATTCATTCATAACTGACAGCCTCGCGCTCCGCTCGTGCCCGGGCAGAAGAGGTGCTCCAATTTGGCTTAACTGTGACACACGCCCGTCCTCCTCCCCCGGAGCTTCCATTCGGTTAAACTTAGGGGCCGCTTGGCACCGCCCGTGCCCGGGGAAGGTGCTCCTCTTCGGCTTACTGTGACGCGAGCATGCCCTCCTCCTCCGGAGCTTCCATTCGGTTAAACTTAGGGGCCGCTTGGAACCGCCCGTGCCCGGGGAAGGTGCTCCTCTTCGGCTTACTGTGACGCGAGCATGCCCTCCTCCTCCGGAGCTTCCATTCGGTTAAACTTAGGGGCCGCTTGGCACTGCCCGTGCCCGGGGAAGGTGCTCCTCTACGGCTTAACTGCCACGCACGCTGGCCGGAGCTCTGGTACGGTCCGAACCGCGCGAAACGTCGCCACCGATCGTGTCCGGGGGAACGTGCTCTTCTTCGTCCACTCTCCTCTTCGCCCACGCTCTTCTTCGGCGCACGCCGGCCGTCTAACCGCTCCAGCGCCCCGTCGTGCCGCTCGGCGAAACTACAATGCCCCCGAATATTTTTTAGACCCGCGAAGCACTGAACCCGCGAAAGGTGAACCGCGAAGTAGCGAGGGTTCACTGTATGTATAAGACCAAGACCTACAAAAAAGTCTCTTGGAGCAATGAGCTAGGTTTTACAGGAAGTCGGCCATTTTGAATTTACTGAAAAGGGGGCGGGTCACCACAATGGACTTTGTGTAGAAATTATTATTGGGGCCCGAGCAGCGACCGCGGCGAGGTCCCTATTGTTTTTGTAGAAGATATTATTACTTTTATTATTATTATTATTATTATTATTAGGGTCTGAGCAGCGACCGCTGCGAAGTCCCTATTGTTTTTGTAGAAATTATTATTATTATTATTTTTCCGATTGTTCGATCGCATTTTTGACCCCCGAAACATGCACAAAAACTCACCAAACTTGGCAGTCTCATCGGGCATGGCGAAAAATTTGATATTTTAACGTCTAATATGAACAGGAAGTGAGTTATGAATTTTTGAAAGTCCGACTTTTGCCCTTTTTTGCATGTTTACAGTGGTCATTCTTTTGCACCCTGATCCTAAAGGCTTCATCTGATTGCCTTAAAATTCTGTCTGTAGCATCTGAAGACCTGGCACAAACACTGGGGCTAAAATTTTTTGTTTCCGAAATACTATATGACGGGGGCGGGGCATCAAAGTTTTCACTTAAGATTTCCTTCGCCGCAATGGACAAAATGCTTAATAACTCTCCTGCACATGCTGCTAAAAATCCAAAACTTCACATGTACATAAAGAGTCTGTACCTGAAGACATCTATATGTTTATATTCAGTTATACACCTTGCGCCAATCAATATCATTTTTTACATTTTGACGTACTGCACGGTGCCCTTTTAACGAATCTGATTGAAAATTGGCTAGAAAAGACTCAAGACATTGATCTTACTCTATCCCTATTTTTGTGACTTTCCTTCGAAGGGCGTGGCTATTACGGTGCCGCAGAGTCTGATTATTCTCCGTGGCAACAAAAGTTCCTGCAAAATGATTCAGATGATCCATCTTCTCGAAATTTTTCACATTTGAGGATATTCAGGCCCTGAAGACGGCTGCCAACTTATTTTTGATCGCAGTGGTAGCGCCACCAACTGGTTAAAACAAATACAAATCATTTTCGTTGATTTTTTTCTCCGGGCAGGTTAACAAAATCTACCTTACATTTGCTCGGATGAGTGTTTAGGCCTTGAGGATGTCACAATACGAAAGTCTTTCGCCTTCTTCAGAGTGTCACATGATGGTGTCTTGTGGCCCGTCTTTATGAGCTGATGTTCCATGAGGGCGTGACTTACCTGTCACAAGAATGAAGGCAAGTCACGCCCCCCGCTGTCCGTTCACTCCGCCAAAATGCTGCTCCAGGTGGTAGAGAGGATGAAGGCTCCCTTGTCTCTGTTCATGGTTTTTATGCCTCGCTTGCAGATCTCAATGGCCTCTCTGATCCAGCGCTGTTGTTTGTTCTCTTCGGTGCGGATGACCCTGCCCTTCTCCCGGTCCATGATGTGGTTTTCCCTTTTGCAGTGGTCAGTGATTGCTGATTTGTAATGTTCATGTTGTGCTTGTTCTTTTACTGCTCTGATTTTTCATTTTTTTGACAGGTAAGTCACACCCTCATGGAACATCAGCTGATAAAGACGGGTCTCAAGACACCATCATGCGACACTCTGAAGAAGGCGAAAGACTCGCCGAAACATGTCAGGTAAAAAATTAACCTAAAACATAATTGTCTGCTTTTAATGAATCAGTCAAATATCAATAATAAGAAGACAAAATGAACCTAATACAAATAAATGAATGCTTAATAACTCCCCTGCACATGCTCCTAAAAATCCAAACCTTCACCTGTAAATAAAACGTCCCGACCTGAAGACATCTTAATGTTATTATTTTGTTATACACACAGTGCCGCCAAGTGGAATCAAAAATTTGTTTTTATTTTAATTTTCACGTACTGCACGGTGCCCTTTTGACGAATCCGACTGAAAATTAGTCAGAAAAGACTCAAGACAATGATCTTACTCTCTGCCGAATTTTGTGACGTTTTGGCAAAAGGCGTGGCTATTAAGGTGCTGAAAAGTCCGATTGTACTCTGTGGCAACAAAAGCTCCGGCAACATGACTCAGATCATCCTATCTTCTCGAAGTTGTACACATTTGAGGATACTTCAGCTATGAAGACATCTACCAACTTATTTTATATCGTAGTAGTAGCGCCACCAACTGGTAAAAGCTAATACAAGTTATTTTCTTGGATGTTTTTCTCCGTGCAACTCAACAAGGTCGCCCTCATATATGCTCGGATGACTGTTTCGGCCATGAGGATGTCACAATACGAAATTCGTGATTTTTCGTGAAAAGTTGTGGGAGTGGCATTGCACTGTTCGGCAATAAAACAAAGCTGATTATGAGGTTCTAAATATGAACGACAACTCGTAAAACTTTACACACACATCAGGCCGAGCAAATTTATCAATATTTTATACGTTAGTTGTGCAGCTTTTTTGAAATGGCTCGCCATGGCCCTCGAGAAATGTTAAAAAAAAGCAGCTCTGGTTGAGTGTTTCACCTCGCTTTTTGTAAATTTTATGGAGTACAGTGAACCCTCGGTTATCGCGGTTAATGGGGACCGAGACCACCCGCGAAAACTGAAAATCCGCGAAGTAGCGGCGCACCTTCAAAAATGCTTAAAAAAAATATACAATATATATAATAAATATATATATATATATATATATATATATATATATATATACGGGGAGAGAGAGAGTGAAATTCATGTTATAACAAAAAAACCAAATTATTATTAAAACGTATTATTTTTTTATTCCCCAGCCATTCTTTTTGTATTTATTTAATTACTCCGACTTTTACCTGCTGGTACGCCGTCCGGTGTGCCCTGTGAAATGAAAGGTGGCATTATTTATTTATTTATTCATTTATTCATTCATAACTGACAGCCTCGCGCTCCGCTCGTGCCCGGGCAGAAGAGGTGCTCCAATTTGGCTTAACTGTGACACACGCCCGTCCTCCTCCGTCCGGAGCTTCCATTCGGTTAAACTTAGGGGTCGCTTGGCACCGCCCGTGCCCGGGGAAGGTGCTCCTCTTCGGCTTACTGTGACGCGAGCATGCCCTCCTCCTCCGGAGCTTCCATTCGGTTAAACTTAGGGGCCGCTTGGAACCGCCCGTGCCCGGGGAAGGTGCTCCTCTTCGGCTTACTGTGACGCGAGCATGCCCTCCTCCTCCGGAGCTTCCATTCGGTTAAACTTAGGGGCCGCTTGGCACCGCCCGTGCCCGGGAAAGGTGCTCCTCTACGGCTTAACTGCCACGCACGCTGGCCGGAGCTCTGGTACGGTCCGAACCGCGCGAAACGTCGCCACAGATCGTGTCCGGGGGAACGTGCTCTTCTTCGTCCACTCTCCTCTTCGCCCACGCTCTTCTTCGGCGCACGCCGGCCGTCTAACCGCTCCAGCGCCCCGTCGTGCCGCTCGGCGAAACTACAATGCCCCCGAATATTTTTTAGACCCGCGAAGCACTGAACCTGCGAAAGGTGAACCGCGAAGTAGCGAGGGTTCACTGTATGTATAAGACCAAGACCTACAAAAAAGTCTCTTGGAGCAATGAGCTAGGTTTTACAGGAAGTCGGCCATTTTGAATTTACTTAAAAGGGGGCGGGTCACCACAATGGACTTTGTGTAGAAATTATTATTGGGGCCCGAGCAGCGACCGCGGCGAGGTCCCTATTGTTTTTGTAGAAAATATTATTACTTTTATTATTATTATTATTATTATTATTAGGGCCTGAGCAGCGACCGCTGCGAAGTCCCTATTGTTTTTGTAGAAATTATTATTATTATTTCTCCGATTGTTCGATCGCATTTTTGACCCCCGAAACATGCACAAAAACTCACCAAACCTGGCAGTCTCATCGGGCATGGCGAAAAATTTGATATTTTAACGTCTAATATGAACAGGAAGTGAGTTATGAATTTTTGAAAGTCCGACTTTTGCCCTTTTTTGCATGTTTACAGGGGTCATTCTTTTGCACCCTGATCCTAAAGGCTTCATCTGATTGCCTTAAAATTCTGTCTGTAGCATCTGAAGACCTGGGACAAACACTGGGGCTAAAATATTTTGTTTCCGAAATACTATATGACGGGGGCGGGGCATCAAAGTTTTCACTTAAGATTTCCTTCGCCGCAATGGACAAAATGCTTAATAACTCTCCTGCACATGCTGCTAAAAATCCAAAACTTCACATGTACATAAAGAGTCTGTACCTGAAGACATCTATATGTTTATATTCAGTTATACACCTTGCGCCAATCAATATCATTTTTTACATTTTGACGTACTGCACGGTGCCCTTGTAACGAATCTGATTGAAAATTGGCTAGAAAAGACTCAAGACATTGATCTTACTCTATCCCTATTTTTGTGACTTTCCTTCGAAGGGCGTGGCTATTACGGTGCCGCAGAGTCTGATTATTCTCCGTGGCAACAAAAGTTCCTGCAAAATGATTCAGATGATCCATCTTCTCGAAATTTTTCACATTTGAGGATATTCAGGCCCTGAAGACGGCTGCCAACTTATTTTTGATCGCAGTGGTAGCGCCACCAACTGGTTAAAACAAATATAAATTATTTTCGTTGATGTTTTTCTCCGGGCATGTTAACAAAATCTACCTTATATTTGCTCGGATGAGTGTTTAGGCCTTGAGCATGTCACAATACGAAAGTCTTTCGCCTTCTTCAGAGTGTCACATGATGGTGTCTTGTGACCCGCCTTTATCAGCTGATGTTCCATGAGGGCGTGACTTACCTGTCACAAGAATGAAGGCAAGTCACGCCCCCCGCTGTCCGTTCACTCCGCCAAGATGCTGGTCCAGGTGGTAGAGAGGATGAAGGCTCCCTTGTCTCTGTTCATGGTTTTTATGCCTCGCTTGCAGATCTCAATGGCCTCTCTGATCCAGCGCTGTTGTTTGTTCTCTTCTGTGCGGATGACCCTGCCCTTCTCCCGGTCCATGATGTGGTTTTCCCTTTTGCAGTGGTCAGTGATTGCTGATTTGTAATGTTCATGTTGTGCTTGTTCTTTTACTGCTCTGATTTTTCATTTTTTTGACAGGTAAGTCACACCCTCATGGAACATCAGCTGATAAAGACGGGTCTCAAGACACCATCATGCGACACTCTGAAGAAGGCGAAAGACTCGCCGAAACATGTCAGGTAAAAAATTAACCTAAAACATAATTGTCTGCTTTTAATGAATCAGTCAAATATCAATAATAAGAAGACAAAATGAACCTAATACAAATAAATGAATGCTTAATAACTCCCCTGCACATGCTCCTAAAAATCCAAACCTTCACCTGTAAATAAAACGTCCCGACCTGAAGACATCTTAATGTTATTATTTTGTTATACACACAGTGCCGCCAAGTGGAATCAAAAATTTGTTTTTATTTTAATTTTCACGTACTGCACGGTGCCCTTTTGACGAATCCGACTGAAAATTAGTCAGAAAACACTCAAGACAATGATCTTACTCTCTGCCGAATTTTGTGACGTTTTGGCAAAAGGCGTGGCTATTAAGGTGCTGAAAAGTCCGATTGTACTCTGTGGCAACAAAAGCTCCGGCAACATGACTCAGATCATCCTATCTTCTCGAAGTTGTACACATTTGAGGATACTTCAGCCCTGAAGACATCTACCAACTTATTTTATATCGTAGTAGTAGCGCCACCAACTGGTAAAAGCTAATACAAGTTATTTTCTTGGATGTTTTTCTCCGTGCAACTCAACAAGGTCGCCCTCATATATGCTCGGATGACTGTTTCGGCCATGAGGATGTCACAATACGAAATTCGTGATTTTTCGTGAAAAGTTGTGGGAGTGGAATTGCACTGTTCGGCAATAAAACAAAGCTGATTATGAGGTTCTAAATATGAACGACAACTCGTAAAACTTTACACACACATCAGGCCGAGCAAATTTATCAATATTTTATACGTTAGTTGTGCAGCTTTTTTGAAATGGCTCGCCATGGCCCTCGAGAAATGTTAAAAAAAAGCAGCTCTGGTTGAGTGTTTCACCTCGCTTTTTGTAAATTTTATGGAGTACAGTGAACCCTCGGTTATCGCGGTTAATGGGGACCGAGACCACCCGCGAAAACTGAAAATCCGCGAAGTAGCGGCGCACCTTCAAAAATGCTTAAAAAAAATATACAATATATATAATAAATATATATATATATATATATATATATATATATATATATACGGGGAGAGAGAGAGTGAAATTCATGTTATAACAAAAAAACCAAATTATTATTAAAACGTATTATTTTTTTATTCCCCAGCCATTCTTTTTGTATTTATTTAATTACTCCGACTTTTACCTGCTGGTACGCCGTCCGGTGTGCCCTGTGAAATGAAAGGTGGCATTCTTTATTTATTTATTCATTTATTCATTCATAACTGACAGCCTCGCGCTCCGCTCGTGCCCGGGCAGAAGAGGTGCTCCAATTTGGCTTAACTGTGACACACGCCCGTCCTCCTCCGTCCGGAGCTTCCATTCGGTTAAACTTAGGGGCCGCTTGGCACCGCCCGTGCCCGGGGAAGGTGCTCCTCTTCGGCTTACTGTGACGCGAGCATGCCCTCCTCCTCCGGAGCTTCCATTCGGTTAAACTTAGGGGCCGCTTGGAACCGCCCGTGCCCGGGGAAGGTGCTCCTCTTCGGCTTACTGTGACGCGAGCATGCCCTCCTCCTCCGGAGCTTCCATTCGGTTAAACTTAGGGGCCGCTTGGCACCGCCCGTGCCCGGGGAAGGTGCTCCTCTACGGCTTAACTGCCACGCACGCTGGCCGGAGCTCTGGTACGGTCCGAACCGCGCGAAACGTCGCCACCGATCGTGTCCGGGGGAACGTGCTCTTCTTCGTCCACTCTCCTCTTCGCCCACGCTCTTCTTCGGCGCACGCCGGCCGTCTAACCGCTCCAGCGCCCCGTCGTGCCGCTCGGCGAAACTACAATGCCCCCGAATATTTTTTAGACCCGCGAAGCACTGAACCTGCGAAAGGTGAACCGCGAAGTAGCGAGGGTTCACTGTATGTATAAGACCAAGACCTACAAAAAAGTCTCTTGGAGCAATGAGCTAGGTTTTACAGGAAGTCGGCCATTTTGAATTTACTTAAAAGGGGGCGGGTCACCACAATGGACTTTGTGTAGAAATTATTATTGGGGCCCGAGCAGCGACCGCGGCGAGGTCCCTATTGTTTTTGTAGAAAATATTATTACTTTTATTATTATTATTATTATTATTATTAGGGCCTGAGCAGCGACCGCTGCGAAGTCCCTATTGTTTTTGTAGAAATTATTATTATTATTTTTCCGATTGTTCGATCGCATTTTTGACCCCCGAAACATGCACAAAAACTCACCAAACCTGGCAGTCTCATCGGGCATGGCGAAAAATTTGATATTTTAACGTCTAATATGAACAGGAAGTGAGTTCTGAATTTTTGAAAGTCCGACTTTTGCCCTTTTTTGCATGTTTACAGGGGTCATTCTTTTGCACCCTGATCCTAAAGGCTTCATCTGATTGCCTTAAAATTCTGTCTGTAGCATCTGAAGACCTGGGACAAACACTGGGGCTAAAATTTTTTGTTTCCGAAATACTATATGACGGGGGCGGGGCATCAAAGTTTTCACTTAAGATTTCCTTCGCCGCAATGGACAAAATGCTTAATAACTCTCCTGCACATGCTGCTAAAAATCCAAAACTTCACATGTACATAAAGAGTCTGTACCTGAAGACATCTATATGTTTATATTCAGTTATACACCTTGCGCCAATCAATATCATTTTTTACATTTTGACGTACTGCACGGTGCCCTTTTAACGAATCTGATTGAAAATTGGCTAGAAAAGACTCAAGACATTGATCTTACTCTATCCCTATTTTTGTGACTTTCCTTCGAAGGGCGTGGCTATTACGGTGCCGCAGAGTCTGATTATTCTCCGTGGCAACAAAAGTTCCTGCAAAATGATTCAGATGATCCATCTTCTCGAAATTTTTCACATTTGAGGATATTCAGGCCCTGAAGACGGCTGCCAACTTATTTTTGATCGCAGTGGTAGCGCCACCAACTGGTTAAAACAAATATAAATTATTTTCGTTGATGTTTTTCTCCGGGCATGTTAACAAAATCTACCTTATATTTGCTCGGATGAGTGTTTAGGCCTTGAGCATGTCACAATACGAAAGTCTTTCGCCTTCTTCAGAGTGTCACATGATGGTGTCTTGTGACCCGCCTTTATCAGCTGATGTTCCATGAGGGCGTGACTTACCTGTCACAAGAATGAAGGCAAGTCACGCCCCCCGCTGTCCGTTCACTCCGCCAAGATGCTGGTCCAGGTGGTAGAGAGGATGAAGGCTCCCTTGTCTCTGTTCATGGTTTTTATGCCTCGCTTGCAGATCTCAATGGCCTCTCTGATCCAGCGCTGTTGTTTGTTCTCTTCTGTGTGGATGACCCTGCCCTTCTCCCGGTCCATGATGTGGTTTTCCCTTTTGCAGTGGTCAGTGATTGCTGATTTGTAATGTTCATGTTGTGCTTGTTCTTTTACTGCTCTGATTTTTTTCATTTTTTTGACAGGTAAGTCACACCCTCATGGAACATCAGCTCAAGACACCATCATGCGACACTCTGAAGTAGGCGAAAGACTCGCCGAAACATGTCAGGTAAAAAATTAACCTAAAACATAATTGTCTGCTTTTAATGAATCAGTCAAATATCAATAATAAGAAGACAAAATGAACCTAATACAAATAAATGAATGCTTAATAACTCCCCTGCACATGCTCCTAAAAATCCAAACCTTCACCTGTAAATAAAACGTCCCGACCTGAAGACATCTTAATGTTATTATTTTGTTATACACACAGTGCCGCCAAGTGGAATCAAAAATTTGTTTTTATTTTAATTTTCACGTACTGCACGGTGCCCTTTTGACGAATCCGACTGAAAATTAGTCAGAAAAGACTCAAGACAATGATCTTACTCTCTGCCGAATTTTGTGACGTTTTGGCAAAAGGCGTGGCTATTAAGGTGCTGAAAAGTCCGATTGTACTCTGTGGCAACAAAAGCTCCGGCAACATGACTCAGATCATCCTATCTTCTCGAAGTTGTACACATTTGAGGATACTTCAGCCCTGAAGACATCTACCAACTTATTTTATATCGTAGTAGTAGCGCCACCAACTGGTAAAAGCTAATACAAGTTATTTTCTTGGATGTTTTTCTCCGTGCAACTCAACAAGGTCGCCCTCATATATGCTCGGATGACTGTTTCGGCCATGAGGATGTCACAATACGAAATTCGTGATTTTTCGTGAAAAGTTGTGGGAGTGGCATTGCACTGTTCGGCAATAAAACAAAGCTGATTATGAGGTTCTAAATATGAACGACAACTCGTAAAACTTTACACACACATCAGGCCGAGCAAATTTATCAATATTTTATACGTTAGTTGTGCAGCTTTTTTGAAATGGCTCGCCATGGCCCTCGAGAAATGTTAAAAAAAAGCAGCTCTGGTTGAGTGTTTCACCTCGCTTTTTGTAAATTTTATGGAGTACAGTGAACCCTCGGTTATCGCGGTTAATGGGGACCGAGACCACCCGCGAAAACTGAAAATCCGCGAAGTAGCGGCGCACCTTCAAAAATGCTTAAAAAAAATATACAATATATATAATAAATATATATATATATATATATATATATATATATATATATATATATACGGGGAGAGAGAGAGTGAAATTCATGTTATAACAAAAAAACCAAATTATTATTAAAACGTATTATTTTTTTATTCCCCAGCCATTCTTTTTGTATTTATTTAATTACTCCGACTTTTACCTGCTGGTACGCCGTCCGGTGTGCCCTGTGAAATGAAAGGTGGCATTCTTTATTTATTTATTCATTTATTCATTCATAACTGACAGCCTCGCGCTCCGCTCGTGCCCGGGCAGAAGAGGTGCTCCAATTTGGCTTAACTGTGACACACGCCCGTCCTCCTCCGTCCGGAGCTTCCATTCGGTTAAACTTAGGGGCCGCTTGGCACCGCCCGTGCCCGGGGTAGGTGCTCCTCTTCGGCTTACTGTGACGCGAGCATGCCCTCCTCCTCCGGAGCTTCCATTCGGTTAAACTTAGGGGCCGCTTGGAACCGCCCGTGCCCGGGGAAGGTGCTCCTCTTCGGCTTACTGTGACGCGAGCATGCCCTCCTCCTCCGGAGCTTCCATTCGGTTAAACTTAGGGGCCGCTTGGCACCGCCCGTGCCCGGGGAAGGTGCTCCTCTACGGCTTAACTGCCACGCACGCTGGCCGGAGCTCTGGTACGGTCCGAACCGCGCGAAACGTCGCCACCGATCGTGTCCGGGGGAACGTGCTCTTCTTCGTCCACTCTCCTCTTCGCCCACGCTCTTCTTCGGCGCACGCCGGCCGTCTAACCGCTCCAGCGCCCCGTCGTGCCGCTCGGCGAAACTACAATGCCCCCGAATATTTTTTAGACCCGCGAAGCACTGAACCTGCGAAAGGTGAACCGCGAAGTAGCGAGGGTTCACTGTATGTATAAGACCAAGACCTACAAAAAAGTCTCTTGGAGCAATGAGCTAGGTTTTACAGGAAGTCGGCCATTTTGAATTTACTTAAAAGGGGGCGGGTCACCACAATGGACTTTGTGTAGAAATTATTATTGGGGCCCGAGCAGCGACCGCGGCGAGGTCCCTATTGTTTTTGTAGAAAATATTATTACTTTTATTATTATTATTATTATTATTATTAGGGCCTGAGCAGCGACCGCTGCGAAGTCCCTATTGTTTTTGTAGAAATTATTATTATTATTTTTCCGATTGTTCGATCGCATTTTTGACCCCCGAAACATGCACAAAAACTCACCAAACCTGGCAGTCTCATCGGGCATGGCGAAAAATTTGATATTTTAACGTCTAATATGAACAGGAAGTGAGTTATGAATTTTTGAAAGTCCGACTTTTGCCCTTTTTTGCATGTTTACAGGGGTCATTCTTTTGCACCCTGATCCTAAAGGCTTCATCTGATTGCCTTAAAATTCTGTCTGTAGCATCTGAAGACCTGGCACAAACACTGGGGCTAAAAATTTTTGTTTCCGAAATACTATATGACGGGGGCGGGGCATCAAAGTTTTCACTTAAGATTTCCTTCGCCGCAATGGACAAAATGCTTAATAACTCTCCTGCACATGCTGCTAAAAATCCAAAACTTCACATGTACATAAAGAGTCTGTACCTGAAGACATCTATATGTTTATATTCAGTTATACACCTTGCGCCAATCAATATCATTTTTTACATTTTGACGTACTGCACGGTGCCCTTTTAACGAATCTGATTGAAAATTGGCTAGAAAAGACTCAAGACATTGATCTTACTCTATCCCTATTTTTGTGACTTTCCTTCGAAGGGCGTGGCTATTACGGTGCCGCAGAGTCTGATTATTCTCCGTGGCAACAAAAGTTCCTGCAAAATGATTCAGATGATCCATCTTCTCGAAATTTTTCACATTTGAGGATATTCAGGCCCTGAAGACGGCTGCCAACTTATTTTTGATCGCAGTGGTAGCGCCACCAACTGGTTAAAACAAATATAAATTATTTTCGTTGATGTTTTTCTCCGGGCATGTTAACAAAATCTACCTTATATTTGCTCGGATGAGTGTTTAGGCCTTGAGCATGTCACAATACGAAAGTCTTTCGCCTTCTTCAGAGTGTCACATGATGGTGTCTTGTGACCCGCCTTTATCAGCTGATGTTCCATGAGGGCGTGACTTACCTGTCACAAGAATGAAGGCAAGTCACGCCCCCCGCTGTCCGTTCACTCCGCCAAGATGCTGGTCCAGGTGGTAGAGAGGATGAAGGCTCCCTTGTCTCTGTTCATGGTTTTTATGCCTCGCTTGCAGATCTCAATGGCCTCTCTGATCCAGCGCTGTTGTTTGTTCTCTTCTGTGTGGATGACCCTGCCCTTCTCCCGGTCCATGATGTGGTTTTCCCTTTTGCAGTGGTCAGTGATTGCTGATTTGTAATGTTCATGTTGTGCTTGTTCTTTTACTGCTCTGATTTTTTTCATTTTTTTGACAGGTAAGTCACACCCTCATGGAACATCAGCTCAAGACACTATCATGCGACACTCTGAAGTAGGCGAAAGACTCGCCGAAACATGTCAGGTAAAAAATTAACCTAAAACATAATTGTCTGCTTTTAATGAATCAGTCAAATATCAATAATAAGAAGACAAAATGAACCTAATACAAATAAATGAATGCTTAATAACTCCCCTGCACATGCTCCTAAAAATCCAAACCTTCACCTGTAAATAAAACGTCCCGACCTGAAGACATCTTAATGTTATTATTTTGTTATACACACAGTGCCGCCAAGTGGAATCAAAAATTTGTTTTTATTTTAATTGTCACGTACTGCACGATGCCCTTTCGACGAATCCGACTGAAAATTAGTCAGAAAAGACTCAAGACAATGATCTTACTCTCTGCCGAATTTTGTGACGTTTTGGCAAAAGGCGTGGCTATTACGGTGCTGAAAAGTCCGATTGTACTCTGTGGCAACAAAAGCTCCAGCAACATGACTCAGATGATCCTATCTTCTCGAAGTTGCACACATTTGAGGATACTTCAGCCCTGAAGACATCTACCAACTTATTTTTCATCGTAGTAGTAGCGCCCCCAACTGGTAAAAGCTAATACAAGTTATTTTCTTGGATGTTTTTCTCCGTGCAACTCAACAAGGTCGCCCTCATATATGCTCGGATGACTGTTTCGGCCATGAGGATGTCACAATACGAAATTCGTCCTTTTTCATGAAAAGTTGTGGGAGTGGCATTGCACTGTTCGGCAATAAAACAAAGCTGATTATGAGGTTCTAAATATGAACGACAACTCGTGAAACTTTACACACACATCAGGCCGAGCAAATTTATCAATATTTTATACGTTAGTTGTGCAGCTTTTTTGAAATGGCTCGCCATGGCCCTCGAGAAATGTTCAAAAAAGCAGCCCTGGTTGAGTGTTTCACCTCGCTTTTTGTAAATTTTATGGAGTACAGTGAACCCTCGGTTATCGCCGTTAATGGGGACCGAGACCATCCGCGAAAACTGAAAATCCGCGAAGTAGCGGCGCACCTTCAAAAATGCTTAAAAAAAATATACAATATATATAATAAATATATATATATATATATATATATATATATATATATATATATATATATATATATATATATATATATATATATATATATATATATATATATATATATATATATACGGGGAGAGAGAGAGTGAAATTCATGTTATAACAAAAAAACCAAATTATTATTAAAACGTATTATTTTTTTATTCCCCAGCCATTCTTTTTGTATTTATTTAATTACTCCGACTTTTACCTGCTGGTACGCCGTCCGGTGTGCCCTGTGAAATGAAAGGTGGCATTCTTTATTTATTTATTCATTTATTCATTCATAACTGACAGCCTCGCGCTCCGCTCGTGCCCGGGCAGAAGAGGTGCTCCAATTTGGCTTAACTGTGACACACGCCCGTCCTCCTCCGTCCGGAGCTTCCATTCGGTTAAACTTAGGGGCCGCTTGGCACCGCCCGTGCCCGGGGTAGGTGCTCCTCTTCGGCTTACTGTGACGCGAGCATGCCCTCCTCCTCCGGAGCTTCCATTCGGTTAAACTTAGGGGCCGCTTGGAACCGCCCGTGCCCGGGGAAGGTGCTCCTCTTCGGCTTACTGTGACGCGAGCATGCCCTCCTCCTCCGGAGCTTCCATTCGGTTAAACTTAGGGGCCGCTTGGCACCGCCCGTGCCCGGGGAAGGTGCTCCTCTACGGCTTAACTGCCACGCACGCTGGCCGGAGCTCTGGTACGGTCCGAACCGCGCGAAACGTCGCCACCGATCGTGTCCGGGGGAACGTGCTCTTCTTCGTCCACTCTCCTCTTCGCCCACGCTCTTCTTCGGCGCACGCCGGCCGTCTAACCGCTCCAGCGCCCCGTCGTGCCGCTCGGCGAAACTACAATGCCCCCGAATATTTTTTAGACCCGCGAAGCACTGAACCTGCGAAAGGTGAACCGCGAAGTAGCGAGGGTTCACTGTATGTATAAGACCAAGACCTACAAAAAAGTCTCTTGGAGCAATGAGCTAGGTTTTACAGGAAGTCGGCCATTTTGAATTTACTTAAAAGGGGGCGGGTCACCACAATGGACTTTGTGTAGAAATTATTATTGGGGCCCGAGCAGCGACCGCGGCGAGGTCCCTATTGTTTTTGTAGAAAATATTATTACTTTTATTATTATTATTATTATTATTATTAGGGCCTGAGCAGCGACCGCTGCGAAGTCCCTATTGTTTTTGTAGAAATTATTATTATTATTTTTCCGATTGTTCGATCGCATTTTTGACCCCCGAAACATGCACAAAAACTCACCAAACCTGGCAGTCTCATCGGGCATGGCGAAAAATTTGATATTTTAACGTCTAATATGAACAGGAAGTGAGTTATGAATTTTTGAAAGTCCGACTTTTGCCCTTTTTTGCATGTTTACAGGGGTCATTCTTTTGCACCCTGATCCTAAAGGCTTCATCTGATTGCCTTAAAATTCTGTCTGTAGCATCTGAAGACCTGGCACAAACACTGGGGCTAAAAATTTTTGTTTCCGAAATACTATATGACGGGGGCGGGGCATCAAAGTTTTCACTTAAGATTTCCTTCGCCGCAATGGACAAAATGCTTAATAACTCTCCTGCACATGCTGCTAAAAATCCAAAACTTCACATGTACATAAAGAGTCTGTACCTGAAGACATCTATATGTTTATATTCAGTTATACACCTTGCGCCAATCAATATCATTTTTTACATTTTGACGTACTGCACGGTGCCCTTTTAACGAATCTGATTGAAAATTGGCTAGAAAAGACTCAAGACATTGATCTTACTCTATCCCTATTTTTGTGACTTTCCTTCGAAGGGCGTGGCTATTACGGTGCCGCAGAGTCTGATTATTCTCCGTGGCAACAAAAGTTCCTGCAAAATGATTCAGATGATCCATCTTCTCGAAATTTTTCACATTTGAGGATATTCAGGCCCTGAAGACGGCTGCCAACTTATTTTT
Source organism: Idiotropiscis lumnitzeri (assembly GCF_059441095.1). Lineage (NCBI taxonomy): Eukaryota > Metazoa > Chordata > Actinopteri > Syngnathiformes > Syngnathidae > Idiotropiscis > Idiotropiscis lumnitzeri. The sequence continues at coordinate 510,901 of NW_028283654.1, forward strand.
GATCGCAGTGGTAGCGCCACCAACTGGTTAAAACAAATATAAATTATTTTCGTTGATGTTTTTCTCCGGGCATGTTAACAAAATCTACCTTATATTTGCTCGGATGAGTGTTTAGGCCTTGAGCATGTCACAATACGAAAGTCTTTCGCCTTCTTCAGAGTGTCACATGATGGTGTCTTGTGACCCGCCTTTATCAGCTGATGTTCCATGAGGGCGTGACTTACCTGTCACAAGAATGAAGGCAAGTCACGCCCCCCGCTGTCCGTTCACTCCGCCAAGATGCTGGTCCAGGTGGTAGAGAGGATGAAGGCTCCCTTGTCTCTGTTCATGGTTTTTATGCCTCGCTTGCAGATCTCAATGGCCTCTCTGATCCAGCGCTGTTGTTTGTTCTCTTCTGTGTGGATGACCCTGCCCTTCTCCCGGTCCATGATGTGGTTTTCCCTTTTGCAGTGGTCAGTGATTGCTGATTTGTAATGTTCATGTTGTGCTTGTTCTTTTACTGCTCTGATTTTTTTCATTTTTTTGACAGGTAAGTCACACCCTCATGGAACATCAGCTCAAGACACTATCATGCGACACTCTGAAGTAGGCGAAAGACTCGCCGAAACATGTCAGGTAAAAAATTAACCTAAAACATAATTGTCTGCTTTTAATGAATCAGTCAAATATCAATAATAAGAAGACAAAATGAACCTAATACAAATAAATGAATGCTTAATAACTCCCCTGCACATGCTCCTAAAAATCCAAACCTTCACCTGTAAATAAAACGTCCCGACCTGAAGACATCTTAATGTTATTATTTTGTTATACACACAGTGCCGCCAAGTGGAATCAAAAATTTGTTTTTATTTTAATTGTCACGTACTGCACGATGCCCTTTCGACGAATCCGACTGAAAATTAGTCAGAAAAGACTCAAGACAATGATCTTACTCTCTGCCGAATTTTGTGACGTTTTGGCAAAAGGCGTGGCTATTACGGTGCTGAAAAGTCCGATTGTACTCTGTGGCAACAAAAGCTCCAGCAACATGACTCAGATGATCCTATCTTCTCGAAGTTGCACACATTTGAGGATACTTCAGCCCTGAAGACATCTACCAACTTATTTTTCATCGTAGTAGTAGCGCCCCCAACTGGTAAAAGCTAATACAAGTTATTTTCTTGGATGTTTTTCTCCGTGCAACTCAACAAGGTCGCCCTCATATATGCTCGGATGACTGTTTCGGCCATGAGGATGTCACAATACGAAATTCGTCCTTTTTCATGAAAAGTTGTGGGAGTGGCATTGCACTGTTCGGCAATAAAACAAAGCTGATTATGAGGTTCTAAATATGAACGACAACTCGTGAAACTTTACACACACATCAGGCCGAGCAAATTTATCAATATTTTATACGTTAGTTGTGCAGCTTTTTTGAAATGGCTCGCCATGGCCCTCGAGAAATGTTCAAAAAAGCAGCCCTGGTTGAGTGTTTCACCTCGCTTTTTGTAAATTTTATGGAGTACAGTGAACCCTCGGTTATCGCGGTTAATGGGGACCGAGACCATCCGCGAAAACTGAAAATCCGCGAAGTAGCGGCGCACCTTCAAAAATGCTTAAAAAAAATATACAATATATATAATAAATATATATATATATATATATATATATATATATATATATATATATATATATATATATATATATATATATATATATATATATATATATATATATATATATATATATATATATATACGGGGAGAGAGAGAGTGAAATTCATGTTATAACAAAAAAACCAAATTATTATTAAAACGTATTATTTTTTTATTCCCCAGCCATTCTTTTTGTATTTATTTAATTACTCCGACTTTTACCTGCTGGTACGCCGTCCGGTGTGCCCTGTGAAATGAAAGGTGGCATTCTTTATTTATTTATTCATTTATTCATTCATAACTGACAGCCTCGCGCTCCGCTCGTGCCCGGGCAGAAGAGGTGCTCCAATTTGGCTTAACTGTGACACACGCCCGTCCTCCTCCGTCCGGAGCTTCCATTCGGTTAAACTTAGGGGCCGCTTGGCACCGCCCGTGCCCGGGGTAGGTGCTCCTCTTCGGCTTACTGTGACGCGAGCATGCCCTCCTCCTCCGGAGCTTCCATTCGGTTAAACTTAGGGGCCGCTTGGAACCGCCCGTGCCCGGGGAAGGTGCTCCTCTTCGGCTTACTGTGACGCGAGCATGCCCTCCTCCTCCGGAGCTTCCATTCGGTTAAACTTAGGGGCCGCTTGGCACCGCCCGTGCCCGGGGAAGGTGCTCCTCTACGGCTTAACTGCCACGCACGCTGGCCGGAGCTCTGGTACGGTCCGAACCGCGCGAAACGTCGCCACCGATCGTGTCCGGGGGAACGTGCTCTTCTTCGTCCACTCTCCTCTTCGCCCACGCTCTTCTTCGGCGCACGCCGGCCGTCTAACCGCTCCAGCGCCCCGTCGTGCCGCTCGGCGAAACTACAATGCCCCCGAATATTTTTTAGACCCGCGAAGCACTGAACCTGCGAAAGGTGAACCGCGAAGTAGCGAGGGTTCACTGTATGTATAAGACCAAGACCTACAAAAAAGTCTCTTGGAGCAATGAGCTAGGTTTTACAGGAAGTCGGCCATTTTGAATTTACTTAAAAGGGGGCGGGTCACCACAATGGACTTTGTGTAGAAATTATTATTGGGGCCCGAGCAGCGACCGCGGCGAGGTCCCTATTGTTTTTGTAGAAAATATTATTACTTTTATTATTATTATTATTATTATTATTAGGGCCTGAGCAGCGACCGCTGCGAAGTCCCTATTGTTTTTGTAGAAATTATTATTATTATTTTTCCGATTGTTCGATCGCATTTTTGACCCCCGAAACATGCACAAAAACTCACCAAACCTGGCAGTCTCATCGGGCATGGCGAAAAATTTGATATTTTAACGTCTAATATGAACAGGAAGTGAGTTATGAATTTTTGAAAGTCCGACTTTTGCCCTTTTTTGCATGTTTACAGGGGTCATTCTTTTGCACCCTGATCCTAAAGGCTTCATCTGATTGCCTTAAAATTCTGTCTGTAGCATCTGAAGACCTGGCACAAACACTGGGGCTAAAAATTTTTGTTTCCGAAATACTATATGACGGGGGCGGGGCATCAAAGTTTTCACTTAAGATTTCCTTCGCCGCAATGGACAAAATGCTTAATAACTCTCCTGCACATGCTGCTAAAAATCCAAAACTTCACATGTACATAAAGAGTCTGTACCTGAAGACATCTATATGTTTATATTCAGTTATACACCTTGCGCCAATCAATATCATTTTTTACATTTTGACGTACTGCACGGTGCCCTTTTAACGAATCTGATTGAAAATTGGCTAGAAAAGACTCAAGACATTGATCTTACTCTATCCCTATTTTTGTGACTTTCCTTCGAAGGGCGTGGCTATTACGGTGCCGCAGAGTCTGATTATTCTCCGTGGCAACAAAAGTTCCTGCAAAATGATTCAGATGATCCATCTTCTCGAAATTTTTCACATTTGAGGATATTCAGGCCCTGAAGACGGCTGCCAACTTATTTTTGATCGCAGTGGTAGCGCCACCAACTGGTTAAAACAAATATAAATTATTTTCGTTGATGTTTTTCTCCGGGCATGTTAACAAAATCTACCTTATATTTGCTCGGATGAGTGTTTAGGCCTTGAGCATGTCACAATACGAAAGTCTTTCGCCTTCTTCAGAGTGTCACATGATGGTGTCTTGTGACCCGCCTTTATCAGCTGATGTTCCATGAGGGCGTGACTTACCTGTCACAAGAATGAAGGCAAGTCACGCCCCCCGCTGTCCGTTCACTCCGCCAAGATGCTGGTCCAGGTGGTAGAGAGGATGAAGGCTCCCTTGTCTCTGTTCATGGTTTTTATGCCTCGCTTGCAGATCTCAATGGCCTCTCTGATCCAGCGCTGTTGTTTGTTCTCTTCTGTGTGGATGACCCTGCCCTTCTCCCGGTCCATGATGTGGTTTTCCCTTTTGCAGTGGTCAGTGATTGCTGATTTGTAATGTTCATGTTGTGCTTGTTCTTTTACTGCTCTGATTTTTTTCATTTTTTTGACAGGTAAGTCACACCCTCATGGAACATCAGCTCAAGACACTATCATGCGACACTCTGAAGTAGGCGAAAGACTCGCCGAAACATGTCAGGTAAAAAATTAACCTAAAACATAATTGTCTGCTTTTAATGAATCAGTCAAATATCAATAATAAGAAGACAAAATGAACCTAATACAAATAAATGAATGCTTAATAACTCCCCTGCACATGCTCCTAAAAATCCAAACCTTCACCTGTAAATAAAACGTCCCGACCTGAAGACATCTTAATGTTATTATTTTGTTATACACACAGTGCCGCCAAGTGGAATCAAAAATTTGTTTTTATTTTAATTGTCACGTACTGCACGATGCCCTTTCGACGAATCCGACTGAAAATTAGTCAGAAAAGACTCAAGACAATGATCTTACTCTCTGCCGAATTTTGTGACGTTTTGGCAAAAGGCGTGGCTATTACGGTGCTGAAAAGTCCGATTGTACTCTGTGGCAACAAAAGCTCCAGCAACATGACTCAGATGATCCTATCTTCTCGAAGTTGCACACATTTGAGGATACTTCAGCCCTGAAGACATCTACCAACTTATTTTTCATCGTAGTAGTAGCGCCCCCAACTGGTAAAAGCTAATACAAGTTATTTTCTTGGATGTTTTTCTCCGTGCAACTCAACAAGGTCGCCCTCATATATGCTCGGATGACTGTTTCGGCCATGAGGATGTCACAATACGAAATTCGTCCTTTTTCATGAAAAGTTGTGGGAGTGGCATTGCACTGTTCGGCAATAAAACAAAGCTGATTATGAGGTTCTAAATATGAACGACAACTCGTGAAACTTTACACACACATCAGGCCGAGCAAATTTATCAATATTTTATACGTTAGTTGTGCAGCTTTTTTGAAATGGCTCGCCATGGCCCTCGAGAAATGTTCAAAAAAGCAGCCCTGGTTGAGTGTTTCACCTCGCTTTTTGTAAATTTTATGGAGTACAGTGAACCCTCGGTTATCGCGGTTAATGGGGACCGAGACCACCCGCGAAAACTGAAAATCCGCGAAGTAGCGGCGCACCTTCAAAAATGCTTAAAAAAAATATATAATAAATATATAAATATATATATATATATATATATATATATATATATATATATATATATATACGGGGGGAGAGAGAGAGTGAAATTCATGTTATAACAAAAAAAACAAATTATTATTAAAACTTATTATTTTTTTATTCCCCAACCATTCTTTTTGTATTTATTTAATTACTCCGACTTTTACCTGCTGGTACGCCGTCCGGTGTGCCCTGTGAAATGAAAGGTGGCATTCTTTATTTATTTATTCATTTATTCATTCATAACTGACAGCCTCGCGCTCCGCTTGTGCCCGGCAGAAGAGGTGCTCCAATTCGGCTTAACTGTGACACACGCCCGCCCTCCTCCCCCGGAGCTTCCATTCGGTTAAACTTAGGGGCCGCTTGGCACCGCCCGTGCCCGGGGAAGGTGCTCCTCTTCGGCTTACTGTGACGCGAGCATGCCCTCCTCCTCCGGAGCTTCCATTCGGTTAAACTTAGGGGCCGCTTGGAACCGCCCGTGCCCGGGGAAGGTGCTCCTCTTCGGCTTACTGTGACGCGAGCATGCCCTCCTCCTCCGGAGCTTCCATTCGGTTAAACTCAGGGGCCGCTTGGAACCGCCCGTGCCCGGGGAAGGTGCTCCTCTACGGCTTAACTGCCACGCACGCCGGCCGGAGCTCTGGTACGGTCCGAACCGCGCGAAACGTCGCCACCGATCGTGTCCGGGGGAACGTGCTCTTCTTCGTCCACTCTCCTCTTCGCCCACGCTCTTCTTCGGCGCACGCCGGCCGTCTAACCGCTCCAGCGCCCCGTCGTGCCGCTCGGCGAAACTACAATGCCCCCGAATATTTTTTAGACCCGCGAAGCACTGAACCCGCGAAAGGTGAACCTCGAAGTAGCGAGGGTTCACTGTATGTATAAGACCAAGACCTACAAAAAAGTCTCTTGGAGCAATGAGCTAGGTTTTACAGGAAGTCGGCCATTTTGAATTTACTTAAAAGGGGGCGGGTCTCCACAATGGACTTTGTGTAGAAAATATTATTGGGGCCCGAGCAGCGACCGCGGCGAGGTCCCTATTGTTTTTGTAGAAAATATTATTACTTTTATTATTATTATTATTATTATTATTATTATTATTAGGGCCTGAGCAGCGACCGCTGCGATGTCCCTATTGTTTTTGTAGAAATTATTATTATTATTATTTTTCCGATTGTTCGATCGCATTTTTGACCCCCGAAACATGCACAAAAACTCACCAAACTTGGCAGTCTCATCGGGCATGGCGAAAAATTTGATATTTTTTAACGTCTAATATGAACAGGAAGTGAGTTATGAATTTTTGAAAGTCCGACTTTTGCCCTTTTTTGCATGTTTACAGGGGTCATTCTTTTGCACCCTGATCCTAAAGGCTTCATCTGATTGCCTTAAAGTTCTGTCTGGAGCATCTTAAGACCTGGGACAAACACTGGGGCTAAAATTTTTTGTTTCCGAAATACTATATGACGGGGGCGGGGCTTCAAAGTTTTCACTTAAGATTTCCTTCGCCGCAATGGACAAAATGCTTAATAACTCTCCTGCCCGTGCTGCTAAAAATCCAAAACTTCACATGTACATAAAGAGTCGGTACCTGAAGACATCTATATGTTTATATTCAGTTATACACCTTGCGCCAATCAATATAAATGTTTACATTTTGACGTACTGCACGGTGCCCTTTTAACGAATCCGACTGAAAATTGGCTAGAAAAGACTCAAGACATTGATCTTACTCTATCCCTATTTTTATGACTTTCCTTCAAAGGGCGTGGCTATTACGGTGCCGCAGAGTCTGATTATTCTCCGTGGCAACAAAAGTTCCTGCAAAATGATTCAGATGATCCATCTTCTGGAAATCTTTCACATTTGAGGATATTCAGGCCCTGAAGACGGCTGCCAACTTATTTTTGATCGCAGTGGTAGCGCCACCAACTGGTTAAAACAAATACAAATTATTTTCGTTGATGTTTTTCTCCGGGCAGGTTAACAAAATCTACCTTATATTTGCTCGGATGAGTGTTTAGGCCTTGAGCATGTCACAATACGAAAGTCTTTCGCCTTCTTCAGAGTGTCACATGATGGTGTCTTGTGACCCGTCTTTATCAGCTGATGTTCCATGAGGGCGTGACTTACCTGTCACAAGAATGAAGGCAAGTCACGCCCCCCGCTGTCCGTTCACTCCGCCAAGATGCTGGTCCAGGTGGTAGAGAGGATGAAGGCTCCCTTGTCTCTGTTCATGGTTTTTATGCCTCGCTTGCAGATCTCAATGGCCTCTCTGATCCAGCGCTGTTGTTTGTTCTCTTCTGTGCGGATGACCCTGCCCTTCTCCCGGTCCATGATGTGGTTTTCCCTTTTGCAGTGGTCAGTGATTGCTGATTTGTAATGTTCATGTTGTGCTTGTTCTTTTACTGCTCTGATTTTTTCATTTTTTTGACAGGTAAGTCACACCCTCATGGAACATCAGCTCAAGACACCATCATGCGACACTCTGAAGAAGGCGAAAGACTCGCCGAAACATGTCAGGTAAAAAATTAACCTAAAACATAATTGTCTGCTTTTAATGAATCAGTCAAATATCAATAATAAGAAGACAAAATGAACCTAATACAAATAAATGAATGCTTAATAACTCCCCTGCACATGCTCCTAAAAATCCAAACCTTCACCTGTAAATAAAACGTCCCGACCTGAAGACATCTTAATGTTATTATTTTGTTATACACACAGTGCCGCCAAGTGGAATCAAAAATTTGTTTTTATTTTAATTTTCACGTACTGCACGGTGCCCTTTTGACGAATCCGACTGAAAATTAGTCAGAAAAGACTCAAGACAATGATCTTACTCTCTGCCGAATTTTGTGACGTTTTGGCAAAAGGCGTGGCTATTAAGGTGCTGAAAAGTCCGATTGTACTCTGTGGCAACAAAAGCTCCGGCAACATGACTCAGATGATCCTATCTTCTCGAAGTTGTACACATTTGAGGATACTTCAGCCCTGAAGACATCTACCAACTTATTTTACATCGTAGTAGTAGCGCCACCAACTGGTAAAAGCTAATACAAGTTATTTTCTTGGATGTTTTTCTCCGTGCAACTCAACAAGGTCGCCCTCATATATGCTCGGATGACTGTTTCGGCCATGAGGATGTCACAATACGAAATTCGTGATTTTTCGTGAAAAGTTGTGGGAGTGGCATTGCACTGTTCGGCAATAAAACAAAGCTGATTATGAGGTTCTAAATATGAACGTCAACTCGTAAAACTTTACACACACATCAGGCCGAGCAAATTTATCAATATTTTATACGTTAGTTGTGCAGCTTTTTTGAAATGGCTCGCCATGGCCCTCGAGAAATGTTAAAAAAAAGCAGCTCTGGTTGAGTGTTTCACCTCGCTTTTTGTAAATTTTATGGAGTACAGTGAACCCTCGGTTATCGCCGTTAATGGGGACCGAGACCATCCGCGAAAACTGAAAATCCGCGAAGTAGCGGCGCACCTTCAAAAATGCTTAAAAAAAATATACAATATATATAATAAATATATATATATATATATATATATATATATATATATATATATATATATATATATATATATATATATATATATATATATATATACGGGGAGAGAGAGAGTGAAATTCATGTTATAACAAAAAAACCAAATTATTATTAGAACGTATTATTTTTTTATTCCCCAGCCATTCTTTTTGTATTTATTTAATTACTCCGACTTTTACCTGCTGGTACGCCGTCCGGTGTGCCCTGTGAAATGAAAGGTGGCATTCTTTATTTATTTATTCATTTATTCATTCATAACTGACAGCCTCGCGCTCCGCTCGTGCCCGGGCAGAAGAGGTGCTCCAATTTGGCTTAACTGTGACACACGCCCGTCCTCCTCCGTCCGGAGCTTCCATTCGGTTAAACTTAGGGGCCGCTTGGCACCGCCCGTGCCCGGGGTAGGTGCTCCTCTTCGGCTTACTGTGACGCGAGCATGCCCTCCTCCTCCGGAGCTTCCATTCGGTTAAACTTAGGGGCCGCTTGGAACCGCCCGTGCCCGGGGAAGGTGCTCCTCTTCGGCTTACTGTGACGCGAGCATGCCCTCCTCCTCCGGAGCTTCCATTCGGTTAAACTTAGGGGCCGCTTGGCACCGCCCGTGCCCGGGGAAGGTGCTCCTCTACGGCTTAACTGCCACGCACGCTGGCCGGAGCTCTGGTACGGTCCGAACCGCGCGAAACGTCGCCACCGATCGTGTCCGGGGGAACGTGCTCTTCTTCGTCCACTCTCCTCTTCGCCCACGCTCTTCTTCGGCGCACGCCGGCCGTCTAACCGCTCCAGCGCCCCGTCGTGCCGCTCGGCGAAACTACAATGCCCCCGAATATTTTTTAGACCCGCGAAGCACTGAACCTGCGAAAGGTGAACCGCGAAGTAGCGAGGGTTCACTGTATGTATAAGACCAAGACCTACAAAAAAGTCTCTTGGAGCAATGAGCTAGGTTTTACAGGAAGTCGGCCATTTTGAATTTACTTAAAAGGGGGCGGGTCACCACAATGGACTTTGTGTAGAAATTATTATTGGGGCCCGAGCAGCGACCGCGGCGAGGTCCCTATTGTTTTTGTAGAAAATATTATTACTTTTATTATTATTATTATTATTATTATTAGGGCCTGAGCAGCGACCGCTGCGAAGTCCCTATTGTTTTTGTAGAAATTATTATTATTATTTTTCCGATTGTTCGATCGCATTTTTGACCCCCGAAACATGCACAAAAACTCACCAAACCTGGCAGTCTCATCGGGCATGGCGAAAAATTTGATATTTTAACGTCTAATATGAACAGGAAGTGAGTTATGAATTTTTGAAAGTCCGACTTTTGCCCTTTTTTGCATGTTTACAGGGGTCATTCTTTTGCACCCTGATCCTAAAGGCTTCATCTGATTGCCTTAAAATTCTGTCTGTAGCATCTGAAGACCTGGCACAAACACTGGGGCTAAAAATTTTTGTTTCCGAAATACTATATGACGGGGGCGGGGCATCAAAGTTTTCACTTAAGATTTCCTTCGCCGCAATGGACAAAATGCTTAATAACTCTCCTGCACATGCTGCTAAAAATCCAAAACTTCACATGTACATAAAGAGTCTGTACCTGAAGACATCTATATGTTTATATTCAGTTATACACCTTGCGCCAATCAATATCATTTTTTACATTTTGACGTACTGCACGGTGCCCTTTTAACGAATCTGATTGAAAATTGGCTAGAAAAGACTCAAGACATTGATCTTACTCTATCCCTATTTTTGTGACTTTCCTTCGAAGGGCGTGGCTATTACGGTGCCGCAGAGTCTGATTATTCTCCGTGGCAACAAAAGTTCCTGCAAAATGATTCAGATGATCCATCTTCTCGAAATTTTTCACATTTGAGGATATTCAGGCCCTGAAGACGGCTGCCAACTTATTTTTGATCGCAGTGGTAGCGCCACCAACTGGTTAAAACAAATATAAATTATTTTCGTTGATGTTTTTCTCCGGGCATGTTAACAAAATCTACCTTATATTTGCTCGGATGAGTGTTTAGGCCTTGAGCATGTCACAATACGAAAGTCTTTCGCCTTCTTCAGAGTGTCACATGATGGTGTCTTGTGACCCGCCTTTATCAGCTGATGTTCCATGAGGGCGTGACTTACCTGTCACAAGAATGAAGGCAAGTCACGCCCCCCGCTGTCCGTTCACTCCGCCAAGATGCTGGTCCAGGTGGTAGAGAGGATGAAGGCTCCCTTGTCTCTGTTCATGGTTTTTATGCCTCGCTTGCAGATCTCAATGGCCTCTCTGATCCAGCGCTGTTGTTTGTTCTCTTCTGTGCGGATGACCCTGCCCTTCTCCCGGTCCATGATGTGGTTTTCCCTTTTGCAGTGGTCAGTGATTGCTGATTTGTAATGTTCATGTTGTGCTTGTTCTTTTACTGCTCTGATTTTTTTCATTTTTTTGACAGGTAAGTCACACCCTCATGGAACATCAGCTCAAGACACCATCATGCGACACTCTGAAGTAGGCGAAAGACTCGCCGAAACATGTCAGGTAAAAAATTAACCTAAAACATAATTGTCTGCTTTTAATGAATCAGTCAAATATCAATAATAAGAAGACAAAATGAACCTAATACAAATAAATGAATGCTTAATAACTCCCCTGCACATGCTCCTAAAAATCCAAACCTTCACCTGTAAATAAAACGTCCCGACCTGAAGACATCTTAATGTTATTATTTTGTTATACACACAGTGCCGCCAAGTGGAATCAAAAATTTGTTTTTATTTTAATTGTCACGTACTGCACGGTGCCCTTTCGACGAATCCGACTGAAAATTAGTCAGAAAAGACTCAAGACAATGATCTTACTCTCTGCCGAATTTTGTGACGTTTTGGCAAAAGGCGTGGCTATTACGGTGCTGAAAAGTCCGATTGTACTCTGTGGCAACAAAAGCTCCAGCAACATGACTCAGATGATCCTATCTTCTCGAAGTTGCACACATTTGAGGATACTTCAGCCCTGAAGACATCTACCAACTTATTTTTCATCGTAGTAGTAGCGCCCCCAACTGGTAAAAGCTAATACAAGTTATTTTCTTGGATGTTTTTCTCCGTGCAACTCAACAAGGTCGCCCTCATATATGCTCGGATGACTGTTTCGGCCATGAGGATGTCACAATACGAAATTCGTCCTTTTTCATGAAAAGTTGTGGGAGTGGCATTGCACTGTTCGGCAATAAAACAAAGCTGATTATGAGGTTCTAAATATGAACGACAACTCGTGAAACTTTACACACACATCAGGCCGAGCAAATTTATCAATATTTTATACGTTAGTTGTGCAGCTTTTTTGAAATGGCTCGCCATGGCCCTCGAGAAATGTTCAAAAAAGCAGCCCTGGTTGAGTGTTTCACCTCGCTTTTTGTAAATTTTATGGAGTACAGTGAACCCTCGGTTATCGCGGTTAATGGGGACCGAGACCACCCGCGAAAACTGAAAATCCGCAAAGTAGCGGCGCACCTTCAAAAATGCTTAAAAAAAATATATAATAAATATATAATATATATATATATATATATATATATATATATATATATATATATATATATATATACGGGGGGAGAGAGAGAGAGAGAGAGTGAAATTCATGTTATAACAAAAAAAACAAATTATTATTAAAACTTATTATTTTTTTATTCCCCAACCATTCTTTTTGTATTTATTTAATTACTCCGACTTTTACCTGCTGGTACGCCGTCCGGTGTGCCCTGTGAAATGAAAGGTGGCATTCTTTATTTATTTATTCATTTATTCATTCATAACTGACAGCCTCGCGCTCCGCTTGTGCCCGGCAGAAGAGGTGCTCCAATTCGGCTTAACTGTGACACACGCCCGCCCTCCTCCCCCGGAGCTTCCATTCGGTTAAACTTAGGGGCCGCTTGGCACCGCCCGTGCCCGGGGAAGGTGCTCCTCTTCGGCTTACTGTGACGCGAGCATGCCCTCCTCCTCCGGAGCTTCCATTCGGTTAAACTTAGGGGCCGCTTGGAACCGCCCGTGCCCGGGGAAGGTGCTCCTCTTCGGCTTACTGTGACGCGAGCATGCCCTCCTCCTCCGGAGCTTCCATTCGGTTAAACTCAGGGGCCGCTTGGAACCGCCCGTGCCCGGGGAAGGTGCTCCTCTACGGCTTAACTGCCACGCACGCCGGCCGGAGCTCTGGTACGGTCCGAACCGCGCGAAACGTCGCCACCGATCGTGTCCGGGGGAACGTGCTCTTCTTCGTCCACTCTCCTCTTCGCCCACGCTCTTCTTCGGCGCACGCCGGCCGTCTAACCGCTCCAGCGCCCCGTCGTGCCGCTCGGCGAAACTACAATGCCCCCGAATATTTTTTAGACCCGCGAAGCACTGAACCCGCGAAAGGTGAACCTCGAAGTAGCGAGGGTTCACTGTATGTATAAGACCAAGACCTACAAAAAAGTCTCTTGGAGCAATGAGCTAGGTTTTACAGGAAGTCGGCCATTTTGAATTTACTTAAAAGGGGGCGGGTCTCCACAATGGACTTTGTGTAGAAATTATTATTGGGGCCCGAGCAGCGACCGCGGCGAGGTCCCTATTGTTTTTGTAGAAAATATTATTACTTTTATTATTATTATTATTATTATTATTATTATTATTAGGGCCTGAGCAGCGACCGCTGCGAAGTCCCTATTGTTTTTGTAGAAATTATTATTATTATTATTTTTCCGATTGTTCGATCGCATTTTTGACCCCCGAAACATGCACAAAAACTCACCAAACTTGGCAGTCTCATCGGGCATGGCGAAAAATTTGATATTTTTTAACGTCTAATATGAACAGGAAGTGAGTTATGAATTTTTGAAAGTCCGACTTTTGCCCTTTTTTGCATGTTTACAGGGGTCATTCTTTTGCACCCTGATCCTAAAGGCTTCATCTGATTGCCTTAAAGTTCTGTCTGGAGCATCTTAAGACCTGGGACAAACACTGGGGCTAAAATTTTTTGTTTCCGAAATACTATATGACGGGGGCGGGGCTTCAAAGTTTTCACTTAAGATTTCCTTCGCCGCAATGGACAAAATGCTTAATAACTCTCCTGCCCGTGCTGCTAAAAATCCAAAACTTCACATGTACATAAAGAGTCGGTACCTGAAGACATCTATATGTTTATATTCAGTTATACACCTTGCGCCAATCAATATAAATGTTTACATTTTGACGTACTGCACGGTGCCCTTTTAACGAATCCGACTGAAAATTGGCTAGAAAAGACTCAAGACATTGATCTTACTCTATCCCTATTTTTATGACTTTCCTTCAAAGGGCGTGGCTATTACGGTGCCGCAGAGTCTGATTATTCTCCGTGGCAACAAAAGTTCCTGCAAAATGATTCAGATGATCCATCTTCTGGAAATCTTTCACATTTGAGGATATTCAGGCCCTGAAGACGGCTGCCAACTTATTTTTGATCGCAGTGGTAGCGCCACCAACTGGTTAAAACAAATACAAATTATTTTCGTTGATGTTTTTCTCCGGGCAGGTTAACAAAATCTACCTTATATTTGCTCGGATGAGTGTTTAGGCCTTGAGCATGTCACAATACGAAAGTCTTTCGCCTTCTTCAGAGTGTCACATGATGGTGTCTTGTGACCCGTCTTTATCAGCTGATGTTCCATGAGGGCGTGACTTACCTGTCACAAGAATGAAGGCAAGTCACGCCCCCCGCTGTCCGTTCACTCCGCCAAGATGCTGGTCCAGGTGGTAGAGAGGATGAAGGCTCCCTTGTCTCTGTTCATGGTTTTTATGCCTCGCTTGCAGATCTCAATGGCCTCTCTGATCCAGCGCTGTTGTTTGTTCTCTTCTGTGCGGATGACCCTGCCCTTCTCCCGGTCCATGATGTGGTTTTCCCTTTTGCAGTGGTCAGTGATTGCTGATTTGTAATGTTCATGTTGTGCTTGTTCTTTTACTGCTCTGATTTTTTCATTTTTTTGACAGGTAAGTCACACCCTCATGGAACATCAGCTCAAGACACCATCATGCGACACTCTGAAGAAGGCGAAAGACTCGCCGAAACATGTCAGGTAAAAAATTAACCTAAAACATAATTGTCTGCTTTTAATGAATCAGTCAAATATCAATAATAAGAAGACAAAATGAACCTAATACAAATAAATGAATGCTTAATAACTCCCCTGCACATGCTCCTAAAAATCCAAACCTTCACCTGTAAATAAAACGTCCCGACCTGAAGACATCTTAATGTTATTATTTTGTTATACACACAGTGCCGCCAAGTGGAATCAAAAATTTGTTTTTATTTTAATTTTCACGTACTGCATGGTGCCCTTTTGACGAATCCGACTGAAAATTAGTCAGAAAAGACTTAAGACAATGATCTTACTCTCTGCCGAATTTTGTGACGTTTTGGCAAAAGGCGTGGCTATTAAGGTGCTGAAAAGTCCGATTGTACTCTGTGGCAACAAAAGCTCCGGCAACATGACTCAGATGATCCTATCTTCTCGAAGTTGTACACATTTGAGGATACTTCAGCCCTGAAGACATCTACCAACTTATTTTACATCGTAGTAGTAGCGCCACCAACTGGTAAAAGCTAATACAAGTTATTTTCTTGGATGTTTTTCTCCGTGCAACTCAACAAGGTCGCCCTCATATATGCTCGGATGACTGTTTCGGCCATGAGGATGTCACAATACGAAATTCGTGATTTTTCGTGAAAAGTTGTGGGAGTGGCATTGCACTGTTCAGCAATAAAACAAAGCTGATTATGAGGTTCTAAATATGAACGACAACTCGTAAAACTTTACACACACATCAGGCCGAGCAAATTTATCAATATTTTATACGTTAGTTGTGCAGCTTTTTTGAAATGGCTCGCCATGGCCCTCGAGAAATGTTAAAAAAAAGCAGCTCTGGTTGAGTGTTTCACCTCGCTTTTTGTAAATTTTATGGAGTACAGTGAACCCTCGGTTATCGCGGTTAATGGGGACCGAGACCACCCGCGAAAACTGAAAATCCGCGAAGTAGCGGCGCACCTTCAAAAATGCTTAAAAAAAAAATACAATATATATAATAAATATATAAATATATATATATATATATATATATATATATATATATATACGGGGAGAGAGAGAGTGAAATTCATGTTATAACAAAAAAAACAAATTATTATTAAAACGTATTATTTTTTTATTCCCCAGCCATTCTTTTTGTATTTATTTAATTACTCCGACTTTTACCTGCTGGTACGCCGTCCGGTGTGCCCTGTGAAATGAAAGGTGGCATTCTTTATTTATTTATTCATTTATTCATTCATAACTGACAGCCTCGCGCTCCGCTCGTGCCCGGGCAGAAGAGGTGCTCCAATTTGGCTTAACTGTGACACACGCCCGTCCTCCTCCCCCGGAGCTTCCATTCGGTTAAACTTAGGGGCCGCTTGGCACCGCCCGTGCCCGGGGAAGGTGCTCCTCTTCGGCTTACTGTGACGCGAGCATGCCCTCCTCCTCCGGAGCTTCCATTCGGTTAAACTTAGGGGCCGCTTGGAACCGCCCGTGCCCGGGGAAGGTGCTCCTCTTCGGCTTACTGTGACGCGAGCATGCCCTCCTCCTCCGGAGCTTCCATTCGGTTAAACTTAGGGGCCGCTTGGCACTGCCCGTGCCCGGGGAAGGTGCTCCTCTACGGCTTAACTGCCACGCACGCTGGCCGGAGCTCTGGTACGGTCCGAACCGCGCGAAACGTCGCCACCGATCGTGTCCGGGGGAACGTGCTCTTCTTCGTCCACTCTCCTCTTCGCCCACGCTCTTCTTCGGCGCACGCCGGCCGTCTAACCGCTCCAGCGCCCCGTCGTGCCGCTCGGCGAAACTACAATGCCCCCGAATATTTTTTAGACCCGCGAAGCACTGAACCCGCGAAAGGTGAACCGCGAAGTAGCGAGGGTTCACTGTATGTATAAGACCAAGACCTACAAAAAAGTCTCTTGGAGCAATGAGCTAGGTTTTACAGGAAGTCGGCCATTTTGAATTTACTTAAAAGGGGGCGGGTCACCACAATGGACTTTGTGTAGAAATTATTATTGGGGCCCGAGCAGCGACCGTGGCGAGGTCCCTATTGTTTTTGTAGAAAATATTATTACTTTTATTATTATTATTATTATTATTATTAGGGCCTGAGCAGCGACCGCTGCGAAGTCCCTATTGTTTTTGTTGAAATTATTATTATTATTATTTTTCCGATTGTTCGATCGCATTTTTGACCCCTGAAACATGCACAAAAACTCACCAAACTTGGCAGTCTCATCGGGCATGGCGAAAAATTTGATATTTTAACGTCTAATATGAACAGGAAGTGAGTTATGAATTTTTGAAAGTCCGACTTTTGCCCTTTTTTGCATGTTTACAGGGGTCATTCTTTTGCACCCTGATCCTAAAGGCTTCATCTGATTGCCTTAAAATTCTGTCTGTAGCATCTGAAGACCTGGCACAAACACTGGGGCTAAAATTTTTTGTTTCCGAAATACTATATGACGGGGGCGGGGCATCAAAGTTTTCACTTAAGATTTCCTTCGCCGCAATGGACAAAATGCTTAATAACTCTCCTGCACATGCTGCTAAAAATCCAAAACTTCACATGTACATAAAGAGTCTGTACCTGAAGACATCTATATGTTTATATTCAGTTATACACCTTGCGCCAATCAATATCATTTTTTACATTTTGACGTACTGCACGGTGCCCTTTTAACGAATCTGATTGAAAATTGGCTAGAAAAGACTCAAGACATTGATCTTACTCTATCCCTATTTTTGTGACTTTCCTTCGAAGGGCGTGGCTATTACGGTGCCGCAGAGTCTGATTATTCTCCGTGGCAACAAAAGTTCCTGCAAAATGATTCAGATGATCCATCTTCTCGAAATTTTTCACATTTGAGGATATTCAGGCCCTGAAGACGGCTGCCAACTTATTTTTGATCGCAGTGGTAGCGCCACCAACTGGTTAAAACAAATACAAATCATTTTCATTGATTTTTTTCTCCGGGCAGGTTAACAAAATCTACCTTACATTTGCTCGGATGAGTGTTTAGGCCTTGAGGATGTCACAATACGAAAGTCTTTCGCCTTCTTCAGAGTGTCACATGATGGTGTCTTGTGGCCCGTCTTTATCAGCTGATGTTCCATGAGGGCGTGACTTGCCTGTCACAAGAATGAAGGCAAGTCACGCCCCCCGCTGTCCGTTCACTCCGCCAAAATGCTGCTCCAGGTGGTAGAGAGGATGAAGGCTCCCTTGTCTCTGTTCATGGTTTTTATGCCTCGCTTGCAGATCTCAATGGCCTCTCTGATCCAGCGCTGTTGTTTGTTCTCTTCGGTGCGGATGACCCTGCCCTCCTCCCGGTCCATGATGTGGTTTTCCCTTTTGCAGTGGTCAGTGATTGCTGATTTGTAATGTTCATGTTGTGCTTGTTCTTTTACTGCTCTGATTTTTCATTTTTTTGACAGGTAAGTCACACCCTCATGGAACATCAGCTGATAAAGACGGGTCTCAAGACACCATCATGCGACACTCTGAAGAAGGCGAAAGACTCGCCGAAACATGTCAGGTAAAAAATTAACCTAAAACATAATTGTCTGCTTTTAATGAATCAGTCAAATATCAATAATAAGAAGACAAAATGAACCTAATACAAATAAATGAATGCTTAATAACTCCCCTGCACATGCTCCTAAAAATCCAAACCTTCACCTGTAAATAAAACGTCCCGACCTGAAGACATCTTAATGTTATTATTTTGTTATACACACAGTGCCGCCAAGTGGAATCAAAAATTTGTTTTTATTTAAATTTTCACATACTGCACGGTGCCCTTTTGACGAATCCGACTGAAAATTAGTCAGAAAAGACTCAAGACAATGATCTTACTCTCTGCCGAATTTTGTGACGTTTTGGCAAAAGGCGTGGCTATTAAGGTGCTGAAAAGTCCGATTGTACTCTGTGGCAACAAAAGCTCCGGCAACATGACTCAGATGATCCTATCTTCTCGAAGTTGTACACATTTGAGGATACTTCAGCCCTGAAGACATCTACCAACTTATTTTACATCGTAGTAGTAGCGCCACCAACTGGTAAAAGCTAATACAAGTTATTTTCTTGGATGTTTTTCTCCGTGCAACTCAACAAGGTCGCCCTCATATATGCTCGGATGACTGTTTCGGCCATGAGGATGTCACAATACGAAATTCGTGATTTTTCGTGAAAAGTTGTGGGAGTGGCATTGCACTGTTCGGCAATAAAATAAAGCTGATTATGAGGTTCTAAATATGAACGACAACTCGTAAAACTTTACACACACATCAGGCCGAGCAAATTTATCAATATTTTATACGTTAGTTGTGCAGCTTTTTTGAAATGGCTCGCCATGGCCCTCGAGAAATGTTAAAAAAAAGCAGCTCTGGTTGAGTGTTTCACCTCGCTTTTTGTAAATTTTATGGAGTACAGTGAACCCTCGGTTATCGCGGTTAATGGGGACCGAGACCACCCGCGAAAACTGAAAATCCGCGAAGTAGCGGCGCACCTTCAAAAATGCTTAAAAAAAATATACAATATATATCATAAATATATAAATATATATATATATATATATATATATATATATATATATATATATATATATATATATATATATATATATATATATATATACGGGGAGAGAGAGAGTGAAATTCATGTTATAACAAAAAAACCAAATTATTATTAAAACGTATTATTTTTTTATTCCCCAGCCATTCTTTTTGTATTTATTTAATTACTCCGACTTTTACCTGCTGGTACGCCGTCCGGTGTGCCCTGTGAAATGAAAGGTGGCATTCTTTATTTATTTATTCATTTATTCATTCATAACTGACAGCCTCGCGCTCCGCTCGTGCCCGGGCAGAAGAGGTGCTCCAATTTGGCTTAACTGTGACACACGCCCGTCCTCCTCCGTCCGGAGCTTCCATTCGGTTAAACTTAGGGGCCGCTTGGCACCGCCCGTGCCCGGGGTAGGTGCTCCTCTTCGGCTTACTGTGACGCGAGCATGCCCTCCTCCTCCGGAGCTTCCATTCGGTTAAACTTAGGGGCCGCTTGGAACCGCCCGTGCCCGGGGAAGGTGCTCCTCTTCGGCTTACTGTGACGCGAGCATGCCCTCCTCCTCCGGAGCTTCCATTCGGTTAAACTTAGGGGCCGCTTGGCACCGCCCGTGCCCGGGGAAGGTGCTCCTCTACGGCTTAACTGCCACGCACGCTGGCCGGAGCTCTGGTACGGTCCGAACCGCGCGAAACGTCGCCACCGATCGTGTCCGGGGGAACGTGCTCTTCTTCGTCCACTCTCCTCTTCGCCCACGCTCTTCTTCGGCGCACGCCGGCCGTCTAACCGCTCCAGCGCCCCGTCGTGCCGCTCGGCGAAACTACAATGCCCCCGAATATTTTTTAGACCCGCGAAGCACTGAACCTGCGAAAGGTGAACCGCGAAGTAGCGAGGGTTCACTGTATGTATAAGACCAAGACCTACAAAAAAGTCTCTTGGAGCAATGAGTTAGGTTTTACAGGAAGTCGGCCATTTTGAATTTACTTAAAAGGGGGCGGGTCACCACAATGGACTTTGTGTAGAAATTATTATTGGGGCCCGAGCAGCGACCGCGGCGAGGTCCCTATTGTTTTTGGAGAAAATATTATTACTTTTATTATTATTATTATTATTATTATTAGGGCCTGAGCAGCGACCGCTGCGAAGTCCCTATTGTTTTTGTAGAAATTATTATTATTATTTTTCCGATTGTTCGATCGCATTTTTGACCCCCGAAACATGCACAAAAACTCACCAAACTTGGCAGTCTCATCGGGCATGGCGAAAAATTTATCAATATTTTATACGTTAGTTGTGCAGCTTTTTTGAAATGGCTCGCCATGGCCCTCGAGAAATGTTAAAAAAAAGCAGCTCTGGTTGAGTGTTTCACCTCGCTTTTTGTAAATTTTATGGAGTACAGTGAACCCTCGGTTATCGCGGTTAATGGGGACCGAGACCACCCGCAAAAACTGAAAATCCGCGAAGTAGCGGCGCACCTTCAAAAATGCTTAAAAAAAATATACAATATATATAATAAATATATAAATATATATATATATATATATATATATATATATATATATATATATATATATATATATATATATACGGGGGGAGAGAGAGAGACAGAGAGTGAAATTCATGTTATAACAAAAAAAACAAATTATTATTAAAACTTATTATTTTTTTATTCCCCAACCATTCTTTTTGTATTTATTTAATTACTCCGACTTTTACCTGCTGGTACGCCGTCCGGTGTGCCCTGTGAAATGAAAGGTGGCATTCCTTATTTATTCATTCATTTATTCATTCATAACTGACAGCCTCGCGCTCCGCTCGTGCCCGGGCAGAAGAGGTGCTCCAATTCGGCTTCACTGTGACACACGCCCGCCCTCCTCCCCCGGAGCTTCCATTCGGTTAAACTTAGGGGCCGCTTGGCACCGCCCGTGCCCGGGGAAGGTGCTCCTCTTCGGCTTACTGTGACGCGAGCATGCCCTCCTCCTGCGGAGCTTCCATTCGGTTAAACTTAGGGGCCGCTTGGAACCGCCCGTGCCCGGGGAAGGTGCTCCTCTTCGGCTTACTGTGACGCGAGCATGCCCTCCTCCTCCGGAGCTTCCATTCGGTTAAACTTAGGGGCCGCTTGGCACCGCCCGTGCCCGGGGAAGGTGCTCCTCTACGGCTTAACTGCCACGCACGCCGGCCGGAGCTCTGGTACGGTCCGAACCGCGCGAAACGTCGCCACCGATCGTGTCCGGGGGAACGTGCTCTCTTCGTCCACTCTCCTCTTCGCCCACGCTCTTCTTCGGCGCATGCCGGCCGTCTAACTGCTCCAGCGCCCCGTCGTGCCGCTCGGCGAAACTACAATGCCCCCGAATATTTTTTAGACCCGCGAAGCACTGAACCCGCGAAAGGTGAACCGCGAAGTAGCGAGGGTTCACTGTATGTATAAGACCAAGACCTACAAAAAAGTCTCTTGGAGCAATGAGCTAGGTTTTACAGGAAGTCGGCCATTTTGAATTTACTTAAAAGGGGGCGGGTCACCACAATGGACTTTGTGTAGAAATTATTATTGGGGCCCGAGCAGCGACCGCGGCGAGGTCCCTATTGTTTTTGTAGAAATTATTATTATTATTATTTTTCCGATTGTTCGATCGCATTTTTGACCCCCGAAACATGCACAAAAACTCACCAAACTTGGCAGTCTCATCGGGCATGGCGAAAAATTTGATATTTTAACGTCTAATATGAACAGGAAGTGAGTTATGAATTTTTGAAAGTCCGATTTTTGCCCTTTTTTGCATGTTTACAGGGGTCATTCTTTTGCACCCTGATCCTAAAGGCTTCATCTGATTGCCTTAAAATTCTGTCTGGAGCATCTTAAGACCTGGGACAAACACTGGGGCTAAAAATTTTTGTTTCCGAAATACTATATGACGGGGGCGGGGCTTCAAAGTTTTCACTTAAGATTTCCTTCGCCGCAATGGACAAAATGCTTAATAACTCTCCTGCACGTGCTGCTAAAAATCCAAAACTTCACATGTACATAAAGAGTCGGTACCTGAAGACATCTATATGTTTATATTCAGTTATACACCTTGCGCCAATCAATATCATTTTTTACATTTTGACGTACTGCACGGTGCCCTTTTAACGAATCTGATTGAAAATTGGCTAGAAAAGACTCAAGACATTGATCTTACTCTATCCCTATTTTTGTGACTTTCCTTCGAAGGGCGTGGCTATTACGGTGCCGCAGAGTCTGATTATTCTCCGTGGCAACAAAAGTTCCTGCAAAATGATTCAGATGATCCATCTTCTCGAAATTTTTCACATTTGAGGATATTCAGGCCCTGAAGACGGCTGCCAACTTATTTTTGATCGCAGTGGTAGCGCCACCAACTGGTTAAAACAAATACAAATTATTTTCGTTGATGTTTTTCTCCGGGCAGGTTAACAAAATCTACCTTATATTTGCTCGGATGAGTGTTTAGGCCTTGAGGATGTCACAATACGAAAGTCTTTCGCCTTCTTCAGAGTTTCACATGATGGTGTCTTGTGACCCGTCTTTATCAGCTGATGTTCCATGAGGGCGTGACTTACCTGTCACGAGAATGAAGGCAAGTCACGCCCCCCGCTGTCCGTTCACTCCGCCAAGATGCTGGTCCAGGTGGTAGAGAGGATGAAGGCTCCCTTGTCTCTGTTCATGGTTTTTATGCCTCGCTTGCAGATCTCAATGGCCTCTCTGATCCAGCGCTGTTGTTTGTTCTCTTCTGTGCGGATGACCCTGCCCTTCTCCCGGTCCATGATGTGGTTTTCCCTTTTGCAGTGGTCAGTGATTGCTGATTTGTAATGTTCATGTTGTGCTTGTTCTTTTACTGCTCTGATTTTTTTCATTTTTTTGACAGGTAAGTCACACCCTCATGGAACATCAGCTCAAGACACCATCATGCGACACTCTGAAGAAGGCGAAAGACTCGCCGAAACATGTCAGTGAAAAAATTAACCTAAAACATAATTGTCTGCTTTTAATGAATCAGTCAAATATCAATAATAAGAAGACAAAATGAACCTAATACAAATAAATGAATGCTTAATAACTCCCCTGCACATGCTCCTAAAAATCCAAACCTTCACCTGTAAATAAAACGTCCCGACCTGAAGACATCTTAATGTTATTATTTTGTTATACACACAGTGCCGCCAAGTGGAATCAAAAATTTGTTTTTATTTTAATTTTCACGTACTGCACGGTGCCCTTTCGACGAATCCGACTGAAAATTAGTCAGAAAAGACTCAAGACAATGATCTTACTCTCTGCCGAATTTTGTGACGTTTTGGCAAAAGGCGTGGCTATTACGGTGCTGAAAAGTCCGATTGTACTCTGTGGCAACAAAAGCTCCAGCAACATGACTCAGGTGATCCTATCTTCTCGAAGTTGCACACATTTGAGGATACTTAAGCCCTGAAGACATCTACCAACTTATTTTTCATCGTAGTAGTAGCGCCACCAACTGGTAAAAGCTAATACAAGTTATTTTCTTGGATGTTTTTCTCCGTGCAACTCAACAAGGTCGCCCTCATATATGCTCGGATGACTGTTTCGGCCATGAGGATGTCCCAATACGAAATTCGTCCTTTTTCATGAAAAGTTGTGGGAGTGGCATTGCACTGTTCGGCAATAAAACAAAGCTGATTATGAGGTTCTAAATATGAACGACAACTCGTGAAACTTTACACACACATCAGGCCGAGCAAATTTATCAATATTTTATACGTTAGTTGTGCAGCTTTTTTGAAATGGCTCGCCATGGCCCTCGAGAAATGTTCAAAAAAGCAGCCCTGGTTGAGTGTTTCACCTCGCTTTTTGTAAATTTTATGGAGTACAGTGAACCCTCGGTTATCGCGGTTAATGGGGACCGAGACCACCCGCGAAAACTGAAAATCCGCGAAGTAGCGGCGCACCTTCAAAAATGCAAAAAAAAAATATACAATATATATAATAAATATATAAATATATATATATATATATATATATATATATATATATATATATATATATATATATATATATATATATACGGGGGGAGAGAGAGAGAGAGAGTGAAATTCATGTTATAACAAAAAAACCAAATTATTATTAAAACGTATTATTTTTTTATTCCCCAGCCATTCTTTTTGTATTTATTTAATTACTCCGACTTTTACCTGCTGGTACGCCGTCCGGTGTGCCCTGTGAAATGAAAGGTGGCATTCTTTATTTATTTATTCATTTATTCATTCATAACTGACAGCCTCGCGCTCCGCTCGTGCCCGGGCAGAAGAGGTGCTCCATTTTGGCTTAACTGTGACACACGCCCGCCCTCCTCCCCCGGAGCTTCCATTCGGTTAAACTTAGGGGCCGCTTGGCACCGCCCGTGCCCGGGGAAGGTGCTCCTCTTCGGCTTACTGTGACGCGAGCATGCCCTCCTCCTGCGGAGCTTCCATTCGGTTAAACTTAGGGGCCGCTTGGAACCGCCCGTGCCCGGGGAAGGTGCTCCTCTTCGGCTTACTGTGACGCGAGCATGCCCTCCTCCTCCGGAGCTTCCATTCGGTTAAACTTAGGGGCCGCTTGGCACCGCCCGTGCCCGGGGAAGGTGCTCCTCTACGGCTTAACTTCCACGCACGCCGGCCGGAGCTCTGGTACGGTCCGAACCGCGCGAAACGTCGCCACCGATCGTGTCCGGGGGAACGTGCTCTTCTTCGTCCACTCTCCTCTTCGCCCACGCTCTTCTTCGGCGCACGCCGGCCGTCTAACCGCTCCAGCGCCCCGTCGTGCCGCTCGGCGAAACTACAATGCCCCCGAATATTTTTTATACCCGCGAAGCACTGAACCCGCGAAAGGTGAACCGCGAAGTAGCGAGGGTTCACTGTATGTATAAGACCAAGACCTACAAAAAAGTCTCTTGGAGCAATGAGCTAGGTTTTACAGGAAGTCGGCCATTTTGAATTTACTTAAAAGGGGGCGGGTCACCACAATGGACTTTGTGTAGAAATTATTATTGGGGCCCGAGCAGCGACCGCGGCGAGGTCCCTATTGTTTTTGTAGAAAATATTATTACTTTTATTATTATTATTATTATTATTATTAGGGCCTGAGCAGCGACCGCTGCGAAGTCCCTATTGTTTTTGTAGAAATTATTATTATTATTATTTTTCCGATTGTTCGATCGCATTTTTGACCCCCGAAACATGCACAAAAACTCACCAAACTTGGCAGTCTCATCGGGCATGGCGAAAAATTTGATATTTTAACGTCTAATATGAACAGGAAGTGAGTTATGAATTTTTGAAAGTCCGACTTTTGCCCTTTTTTGCATGTTTACAGGGGTCATTCTTTTGCACCCTGATCCTAAAGGCTTCATCTGATTGCCTTAAAATTCTGTCTGTAGCATCTGAAGACCTGGGACAAACACTGGGGCTAAAATTTTTTGTTTCCGAAATACTATATGACGGGGGCGGGGCTTCAAAGTTTTCACTTAAGATTTCCTTCGCCGCAATGGACAAAATGCTTAATAACTCTCCTGCACATGCTGCTAAAAATCCAAAACTTCACATGTACATAAAGAGTCTGTACCTGAAGACATCTATATGTTTATATTCAGTTATACACCTTGCGCCAATCAATATCATTTTTTACATTTTGACGTACTGCACGGTGCCCTTTTAACGAATCTGATTGAAAATTGGCTAGAAAAGACTCAAGACATTGATCTTACTCTATCCCTATTTTTGTGACTTTCCTTCGAAGGGCGTGGCTATTACGGTGCCGCAGAGTCTGATTATTCTCCGTGGCAACAAAAGTTCCTGCAAAATGATTCAGATGATCCATCTTCTCGAAATTTTTCACATTTGAGGATATTCAGGCCCTGAAGACGGCTGCCAACTTATTTTTGATCGCAGTGGTAGCGCCACCAACTGGTTAAAACAAATACAAATTATTTTCGTTGATGTTTTTCTCCGGGCAGGTTAACAAAATCTACCTTATATTTGCTCGGATGAGTGTTTAGGCCTTGAGCATGTCACAATACGAAAGTCTTTCGCCTTCTTCAGAGTGTCACATGATGGTGCCTTGTGACCCGTCTTTATCAGATGATGTTCCATGAGGGCGTGACTTACCTGTCACAAGAATGAAGGCAAGTCACGCCCCCCGCTGTCCGTTCACTCCGCCAAGATGCTGGTCCAGGTGGTAGAGAGGATGAAGGCTCCCTTGTCTCTGTTCATGGTTTTTATGCCTCGCTTGCAGATCTCAATGGCCTCTCTGATCCAGCGCTGTTGTTTGTTCTCTTCTGTGCGGATGACCCTGCCCTTCTCCCGGTCCATGATGTGGTTTTCCCTTTTGCAGTGGTCAGTGATTGCTGATTTGTAATGTTCATGTTGTGCTTGTTCTTTTACTGCTCTGATTTTTTTCATTTTTTTGACAGGTAAGTCACACCCTCATGGAACATCAGCTCAAGACACCATCATGCGACACTCTGAAGAAGGCGAAAGACTCGCCGAAACATGTCAGTGAAAAAATTAACCTAAAACATAATTGTCTGCTTTTAATGAATCAGTCAAATATCAATAATAAGAAGACAAAATGAACCTAATACAAATAAATGAATGCTTAATAACTCCCCTGCACATGCTCCTAAAAATCCAAACCTTCACCTGTAAATAAAACGTCCCGACCTGAAGACATCTTAATGTTATTATTTTGTTATACACACAGTGCCGCCAAGTGGAATCAAAAATTTGTTTTTATTTTAATTTTCACGTACTGCACGGTGCCCTTTTGACGAATCCGACTGAAAATTAGTCAGAAAAGACTCAAGACAATGATCTTACTCTCTGCCGAATTTTGTGACGTTTTGGCAAAAGGCGTGGCTATTACGGTGCTGAAAAGTCCGATTGTACTCTGTGGCAACAAAAGCTCCGGCAACATGACTCAGATGATCCTATCATCTCGAAGTTGTACACATTTGAGGATACTTCAGCCCTGAAGACATCTACCGACTTATTTTTCATCGTAGTAGTAGCGCCACCAACTGGTAAAAGCTAATACAAGTTATTTTCTTGGATGTTTTTCTCCGTGCAACTCAACAAGGTTGCCCTCATATATGCTCGGATGACTGTTTCGGCCATGAGGATGTCACAATACGAAATTTGTCCTTTTTCGTGAAAAGTTTTGGGAGTGGCATTGCACTGTTCGGCAATAAAACAACGCTGATTATGAGGTTCTAAATATGAACGACAACTCGTGAAACTTAACACACACATCAGGCCGAGCAAATTTATCAATATTTTATACGTTAGTTGTGCAGCTTTTTTGAAATGGCTCGCCATGGCCCTCGAGAAATGTTAAAAAAAGCAGCCCTGATTGAGTGTTTCACCTCGCTTTTTGTAAATTTTATGGAGTACAGTGAACCCTCGGTTATCGCGGTTAATGGGGACCGAGACCACCCGCGAAAACTGAAAATCCGCGAAGTAGCGGCGCACCTTCAAAAATGCTTAAAAAAAATATACAATGTATATAATAAATATATATATATATATATATATACGGGGAGAGAGAGAGTGAAATTCATTTTATAACAAAAAAACCAAATTATTATTAAAACGTATTATTTTTTTATTCCCCAGCCATTCTTTTTGTATTTATTTAATTACTCCGACTTTTACCTGCTGGTACGCCGTCCGGTGTGCCCTGTGAAATGAAAGGTGGCATTCTTTATTTATTTATTCATTTATTCATTCATAACTGACAGCCTCGCGCTCCGCTCGTGCCCGGGCAGAAGAGGTGCTCCAATTCGGCTTAACTGTGACACACGCCCGCCCTCCTCCCCCGGAGCTTCCATTCGGTTAAACTTAGGGGCCGCTTGGCACCGCCGTGCCCGGGGAAGGTGCTACTCTTCGGCTTACTGTGACGCGAGCATGCCCTCCTCCTCCGGAGCTTCCATTCGGTTAAACTTAGGGGCCGCTTGGAACCGCCCGTGCCCGGGGAAGGTGCTCCTCTTCGGCTTACTGTGACGCGAGCATGCCCTCCTCCTCCGGAGCTTCCATTCGGTTAAACTCAGGGGCCGCTTGGAACCGCCCGTGCCCGGGGAAGGTGCTCCTCTTCGGCTTACTGTGACGCGAACATGCCCTCCTCCTCCGGAGCTTCCATTCGGTTAAACTTAGGGGCCGCTTGGCACCGCCCGTGCCCGGGGAAGGTGCTCCTCTATGGCTTAACTGCCACGCACGCCGGCCGGAGCTCTGGTACGGTCCGAACCGCGCGAAACGTCGCCACCGATCGTGTCCGGGGGAACGTGCTCTTCTTCGTCCACTCTCCTCTTCGCCCACGCTCTTCTTCGGCGCACGCCGGCCGTCTAACCGCTCCAGCGCCCCGTCGAGCCGCTCGGCGAAACTACAATGCCCCCGAATATTTTTTAGACCCGCGAAGCACTGAACCCGCGAAAGGTGAACCGCGAAGTAGCGAGGGTTCACTGTATGTATAAGACCAAGACCTACAAAAAAGTCTCTTGGAGCAATGAGCTAGGTTTTACAGGAAGTCGGCCATTTTGAATTTACTTAAAAGGGGGCGGGTCACCACAATGGACTTTGTGTAGAAATTATTATTGGGGCCCGAGCAGCGACCGCCGCGAGGTCCCTATTGTTTTTGTAGAAAATATTATTACTATTATTATTATTATTATTATTAGGGCCTGAGCAGCGACCGCTGCGAAGTCCCTATTGTTTTTGTAGGAATTATTATTATTATTATTTTTCCGATTGTTCGATCGCATTTTTGACCCCCGAAACATGCACAAAAACTCACCAAACTTGGCAGTCTCATCGGGCATGGCGAAAAATTTGATATTTTTTAACGTCTAATATGAACAGGAAGTGAGTTATGAATTTTTGAAAGTCCGACTTTTGCCCTTTTTTGCATGTTTACAGGGGTCATTCTTTTGCACCCTGATCCTAAAGGCTTCATCTGATTGCCTTAAAGTTCTGTCTGGAGCATCTTAAGACCTGGGACAAACACTGGGGCTAAAATTTTTTGTTTCCGAAATACTATATGACGGGGGCGGGGCTTCAAAGTTTTCACTTAAGATTTCCTTCGCCGCAATGGACAAAATGCTTAATAACTCTCCTGCACGTGCTGCTAAAAATCCAAAACTTCACATGTACATAAAGAGTCGGTACCTGAAGACATCTATATGTTTATATTCAGTTATACACCTTGCGCCAATCAATATAAATCTTTACATTTTGACGTACTGCACGGTGCCCTTTTAACGAATCCGATTGAAAATTGGCTAGAAAAGACTCAAGACATTGATCTTACTCTATCCCTATTTTTATGACTTTCCTTCAAAGGGCGTGGCTATTACGGTGCCGCAGAGTCTGATTATTCTCCGTGGCAACAAAAGTTCCTGCAAAATGATTCAGATGATCCATCTTCTGGAAATCTTTCACATTTGAGGATATTCAGGCCCTGAAGACGGCTGCCAACTTAATTTTGATCGCAGTGGTAGCGCCACCAACTGGTTAAAACAAATACAAATTATTTTCGTTGATGTTTTTCTTTGGGCAGGTTAACAAAATCTACCTTATATTTGCTCGGATGAGTGTTTAGACCTTGAGGATGTCACAATACGAAAGTCTTTCGCCTTCTTCAGAGTGTCACATGATGGTGTCTTGTGACCCGTCTTTATCAGCTGATGTTCCATGAGGGCGTGACTTACCTGTCACGAGAATGAAGGCAAGTCACGCCCCCCGCTGTCCGTTCACTCCGCCAAGATGCTGGTCCAGGTGGTAGAGAGGATGAAGGCTCCCTTGTCTCTGTTCATGGTTTTTATGCCTCGCTTGCAGATCTCAATGGCCTCTCTGATCCAGCGCTGTTGTTTGTTCTCTTCTGTGCGGATGACCCTGCCCTTCTCCCGGTCCATGATGTGGTTTTCCCTTTTGCAGTGGTCAGTGATTGCTGATTTGTAATGTTCATGTTGTGCTTGTTCTTTTACTGCTCTGATTTTTTCATTTTTTTGACAGGTAAGTCACACCCTCATGGAACATCAGCTGATAAAGACGGGTCTCAAGACACCATCATGCGACACTCTGAAGAAGGCAAAAGACTCGCCGAAACATGTCAGGTAAAAAATTAACCTCAAACATAATTGTCTGCTTTTAATGAATCAGTCAAATATCAATAATAAGAAGACAAAATGAACCTAATACAAATAAATGAATGCTTAATAACTCCCCTGCACATGCTCCTAAAAATCCAAACCTTCACCTGTAAATAAAACGTCCCGACCTGAAGACATCTTAATGTTATTATTTTGTTATACACACAGCGCCGCCAAGTGGAATCAAAAATTTGTTTTTATTTTAATTTTCACGTACTGCACGGTGCCCTTTTGACGAATCCGACTGAAAATTTGTCAGAAAAGACTCAAGACAATGATCTTACTCTCTGCCGAATTTTGTGACGTTTTGGCAAAAGGCGTGGCTATTACGGTGCTGAAAAGTCCGATTGTACTCTGTGGCAACAAAAGCTCCGGCAACATGACTCAGATGATCCTATCTTCTCGAAGTTGTACACATTTGAGGATAATTCAGCCCTGAAGACATCTACCGACTTATTTTTCATCGTAGTAGTAGCGCCACCAACTGGTAAAAGCTAATACAAGTTATTTTCTTGGATGTTTTTCTCCGTGCAACTCAACAAGGTCGCCCTCATATATGCTCGGATGACTGTTTCGGCCATGAGGATGTCACAATACGAAATTTGTCCTTTTTCGTGAAAAGTTGTGGGAGTGGCATTGCACTGTTCGGCAATAAAACAACGCTGATTATGAGGTTCTAAATATGAACGACAACTCGTGAAACTTTACACACACATCAGGCCGAGCAAATTTATCAATATTTTATACGTTAGTTGTGCAGCTTTTTTTAAATGGCTCGCCATGGCCCTCGAGAAATGTTAAAAAAAGCAGCCCTGATTGAGTGTTTCACCTCGCTTTTTGTAAATTTTATGGAGTACAGTGAACCCTCGGTTATCGCGGTTAATGGGGACCGAGACCACCCGCGAAAACTGAAAATCCGCGAAGTAGCGGCGCACCTTCAAAAATGCTTAAAAAAAATATACAATATATATAATAAATATATATATATATATATATATATATATATACGGGGAGAGAGAGAGTGAAATTCATTTTATAACAAAAAAACCAAATTATTATTAAAACGTATTATTTTTTTATTCCCCAGCCATTCTTTTTGTATTTATTTAATTACTCCGACTTTTACCTGCTGGTACGCCGTCCGGTGTGCCCTGTGAAATGAAAGGTGGCATTCTTTATTTATTTATTCATTTATTCATTCATAACTGACAGCCTCGCGCTCCGCTCGTGCCCGGGCAGAAGAGGTGCTCCAATTTGGCTTAACTGTGACACACGCCCGTCCTCCTCCCCCGGAGCTTCCATTCGGTTAAACTTAGGGGCCGCTTGGCACCGCCCGTGCCCGGGGAAGGTGCTCCTCTTCGGCTTACTGTGACGCGAGCATGCCCTCCTCCTCCGGAGCTTCCATTCGGTTAAACTTAGGGGCCGCTTGGAACCGCCCGTGCCCGGGGAAGGTGCTCCTCTTCGGCTTACTGTGACGCGAGCATGCCCTCCTCCTCCGGAGCTTCCATTCGGTTAAACTTAGGGGCCGCTTTGCACCGCCCGTGCCCGGGGAAGGTGCTCCTCTACGGCTTAACTGCCACGCACGCTGGCCGGAGCTCTGGTACGGTCCGAACCGCGCGAAACGTCGCCACCGATCGTGTCCGGGGGAACGTGCTCTTCTTCGTCCACTCTCCTCTTCGCCCACGCTCTTCTTCGGCGCACGCCGGCCGTCTAACCGCTCCAGCGCCCCGTCGTGCCGCTCGGCGAAACTACAATGCCCCCGAATATTTTTTAGACCCGCGAAGCACTGAACCCGCGAAAGGTGAACCGCGAAGTAGCGAGGGTTCACTGTATGTATAAGACCAAGACCTACAAAAAAGTCTCTTGGAGCAATGAGCTAGGTTTTACAGGAAGTCGGCCATTTTGAATTTACTTAAAAGGGGGCGGGTCACCACAATGGACTTTGTGTAGAAATTATTATTGGGGCCCGAGCAGCGACCGCGGCGAGGTCCCAATTGTTTTTGTAGAAAATATTATTACTTTTATTATTATTATTATTATTATTATTAGGGCCTGAGCAGCGACCGCTGCGAAGTCCCTATTGTTTTTGTAGAAATTATTATTATTATTATTTTTCCGATTGTTCGATCGCATTTTTGACCCCCGAAACATGCACAAAAACTCACCAAACTTGGCAGTCTCATCGGGCATGGCGAAAAATTTGATATTTTAACGTCTAATATGAACAGGAAGTGAGTTATGAATTTTTGAAAGTCCGACTTTTGCCCTTTTTTGCATGTTTACAGGGGTCATTCTTTTGCACCCTGATCCTAAAGGCTTCATCTGATTGCCTTAAAGTTCTGTCTGGAGCATCTTAAGACCTGGGACAAACACTGGGGCTAAAATTTTTTGTTTCCGAAATACTATATGACGGGGGCGGGGCTTCAAAGTTTTCACTTAAGATTTCCTTCGCCGCAATGGACAAAATGCTTAATAACTCTCCTGCACGTGCTGCTAAAAATCCAAAACTTCACATGTACATAAAGAGTCGGTACCTGAAGACATCTATATGTTTATATTCAGTTATACACCTTGCGCCAATCAATATAAATCTTTACATTTTGACGTACTGCACGGTGCCCTTTTAACGAATCCGATTGAAAATTGGCTAGAAAAGACTCAAGACATTGATCTTACTCTATCCCTATTTTTATGACTTTCCTTCAAAGGGCGTGGCTATTACGGTGCCGCAGAGTCTGATTATTCTCCGTGGCAACAAAAGTTCCTGCAAAATGATTCAGATGATCCATCTTCTGGAAATCTTTCACATTTGAGGATATTCAGGCCCTGAAGACGGCTGCCAACTTAATTTTGATCGCAGTGGTAGCGCCACCAACTGGTTAAAACAAATACAAATTATTTTCGTTGATGTTTTTCTTTGGGCAGGTTAACAAAATCTACCTTATATTTGCTCGGATGAGTGTTTAGACCTTGAGGATGTCACAATACGAAAGTCTTTCGCCTTCTTCAGAGTGTCACATGATGGTGTCTTGTGACCCGTCTTTATCAGCTGATGTTCCATGAGGGCGTGACTTACCTGTCACGAGAATGAAGGCAAGTCACGCCCCCCGCTGTCCGTTCACTCCGCCAAGATGCTGGTCCAGGTGGTAGAGAGGATGAAGGCTCCCTTGTCTCTGTTCATGGTTTTTATGCCTCGCTTGCAGATCTCAATGGCCTCTCTGATCCAGCGCTGTTGTTTGTTCTCTTCTGTGCGGATGACCCTGCCCTTCTCCCGGTCCATGATGTGGTTTTCCCTTTTGCAGTGGTCAGTGATTGCTGATTTGTAATGTTCATGTTGTGCTTGTTCTTTTACTGCTCTGATTTTTTCATTTTTTTGACAGGTAAGTCACACCCTCATGGAACATCAGCTGATAAAGACGGGTCTCAAGACACCATCATGCGACACTCTGAAGAAGGCAAAAGACTCGCCGAAACATGTCAGGTAAAAAATTAACCTCAAACATAATTGTCTGCTTTTAATGAATCAGTCAAATATCAATAATAAGAAGACAAAATGAACCTAATACAAATAAATGAATGCTTAATAACTCCCCTGCACATGCTCCTAAAAATCCAAACCTTCACCTGTAAATAAAACGTCCCGACCTGAAGACATCTTAATGTTATTATTTTGTTATACACACAGCGCCGCCAAGTGGAATCAAAAATTTGTTTTTATTTTAATTTTCACGTACTGCACGGTGCCCTTTTGACGAATCCGACTGAAAATTTGTCAGAAAAGACTCAAGACAATGATCTTACTCTCTGCCGAATTTTGTGACGTTTTGGCAAAAGGCGTGGCTATTACGGTGCTGAAAAGTCCGATTGTACTCTGTGGCAACAAAAGCTCCGGCAACATGACTCAGATGATCCTATCTTCTCGAAGTTGTACACATTTGAGGATAATTCAGCCCTGAAGACATCTACCGACTTATTTTTCATCGTAGTAGTAGCGCCACCAACTGGTAAAAGCTAATACAAGTTATTTTCTTGGATGTTTTTCTCCGTGCAACTCAACAAGGTCGCCCTCATATATGCTCGGATGACTGTTTCGGCCATGAGGATGTCACAATACGAAATTTGTCCTTTTTCGTGAAAAGTTGTGGGAGTGGCATTGCACTGTTCGGCAATAAAACAACGCTGATTATGAGGTTCTAAATATGAACGACAACTCGTGAAACTTTACACACACATCAGGCCGAGCAAATTTATCAATATTTTATACGTTAGTTGTGCAGCTTTTTTTAAATGGCTCGCCATGGCCCTCGAGAAATGTTAAAAAAAGCAGCCCTGATTGAGTGTTTCACCTCGCTTTTTGTAAATTTTATGGAGTACAGTGAACCCTCGGTTATCGCGGTTAATGGGGACCGAGACCACCCGCGAAAACTGAAAATCCGCGAAGTAGCGGCGCACCTTCAAAAATGCTTAAAAAAAATATACAATATATATAATAAATATATATATATATATATATATATATATATACGGGGAGAGAGAGAGTGAAATTCATTTTATAACAAAAAAACCAAATTATTATTAAAACGTATTATTTTTTTATTCCCCAGCCATTCTTTTTGTATTTATTTAATTACTCCGACTTTTACCTGCTGGTACGCCGTCCGGTGTGCCCTGTGAAATGAAAGGTGGCATTCTTTATTTATTTATTCATTTATTCATTCATAACTGACAGCCTCGCGCTCCGCTCGTGCCCGGGCAGAAGAGGTGCTCCAATTTGGCTTAACTGTGACACACGCCCGTCCTCCTCCCCCGGAGCTTCCATTCGGTTAAACTTAGGGGCCGCTTGGCACCGCCCGTGCCCGGGGAAGGTGCTCCTCTTCGGCTTACTGTGACGCGAGCATGCCCTCCTCCTCCGGAGCTTCCATTCGGTTAAACTTAGGGGCCGCTTGGAACCGCCCGTGCCCGGGGAAGGTGCTCCTCTTCGGCTTACTGTGACGCGAGCATGCCCTCCTCCTCCGGAGCTTCCATTCGGTTAAACTTAGGGGCCGCTTTGCACCGCCCGTGCCCGGGGAAGGTGCTCCTCTACGGCTTAACTGCCACGCACGCTGGCCGGAGCTCTGGTACGGTCCGAACCGCGCGAAACGTCGCCACCGATCGTGTCCGGGGGAACGTGCTCTTCTTCGTCCACTCTCCTCTTCGCCCACGCTCTTCTTCGGCGCACGCCGGCCGTCTAACCGCTCCAGCGCCCCGTC
The DNA here is from genome assembly GCF_059441095.1 of Idiotropiscis lumnitzeri. NCBI lineage: Eukaryota > Metazoa > Chordata > Actinopteri > Syngnathiformes > Syngnathidae > Idiotropiscis > Idiotropiscis lumnitzeri. The sequence goes on from NW_028283654.1 coordinate 546,700, forward strand.
GTGCCGCTCGGCGAAACTACAATGCCCCCGAATATTTTTTAGACCCGCGAAGCACTGAACCCGCGAAAGGTGAACCGCGAAGTAGCGAGGGTTCACTGTATGTATAAGACCAAGACCTACAAAAAAGTCTCTTGGAGCAATGAGCTAGGTTTTACAGGAAGTCGGCCATTTTGAATTTACTTAAAAGGGGGCGGGTCACCACAATGGACTTTGTGTAGAAATTATTATTGGGGCCCGAGCAGCGACCGCGGCGAGGTCCCAATTGTTTTTGTAGAAAATATTATTACTTTTATTATTATTATTATTATTATTATTAGGGCCTGAGCAGCGACCGCTGCGAAGTCCCTATTGTTTTTGTAGAAATTATTATTATTATTATTTTTCCGATTGTTCGATCGCATTTTTGACCCCCGAAACATGCACAAAAACTCACCAAACTTGGCAGTCTCATCGGGCATGGCGAAAAATTTGATATTTTAACGTCTAATATGAACAGGAAGTGAGTTATGAATTTTTGAAAGTCCGACTTTTGCCCTTTTTTGCATGTTTACAGGGGTCATTCTTTTGCACCCTGATCCTAAAGGCTTCATCTGATTGCCTTAAAATTCTGTCTGTAGCATCTGAAGACCTGGCACAAACACTGGGGCTAAAATTTTTTGTTTCCGAAATACTATATGACGGGGGCGGGGCATCAAAGTTTTCACTTAAGATTTCCTTCGCCGCAATGGACAAAATGCTTAATAACTCTCCTGCACATGCTGCTAAAAATCCAAAACTTCACATGTACATAAAGAGTCTGTACCTGAAGACATCTATATGTTTATATTCAGTTATACACCTTGCGCCAATCAATATCATTTTTTACATTTTGACGTACTGCACGGTGCCCTTTTAACGGATCTGATTGAAAATTGGCTAGAAAAGACTCAAGACATTGATCTTACTCTATCCCTATTTTTGTGACTTTCCTTCGAAGGGCGTGGCTATTACGGTGCCGCAGAGTCTGATTATTCTCCGTGGCAACAAAAGTTCCTGCAAAATGATTCAGATGATCCATCTTCTCGAAGTTTTTCACATTTGAGGATATTCAGGCCCTGAAGACGGCTGCCAACTTATTTTTGATCGCAGTGGTAGCGCCACCAACTGGTTAAAACAAATACAAATTATTTTCGTTGATGTTTTTCTCCGGGCATGTTAACAAAATCTACCTTATATTTGCTCGGATGAGTGTTTAGGCCTTGAGCATGTCACAATATGAAAGTCTTTCGCCTTCTTCAGAGTGTCACATGATGGTGTCTTGTGACCCGTCTTTATCAGCTGATGTTCCATGAGGGCGTGACTTACCTGTCACAAGAATGAAGGCAAGTCACGCCCCCCGCTGTCCGTTCACTCCGCCAAGATGCTGGTCCAGGTGGTAGAGAGGATGAAGGCTCCCTTGTCTCTGTTCATGGTTTTTATGCCTCGCTTGCAGATCTCAATGGCCTCTCTGATCCAGCGCTGTTGTTTGTTCTCTTCTGTGCGGATGACCCTGCCCTTCTCCCGGTCCATGATGTGGTTTTCCCTTTTGCAGTGGTCAGTGATTGCTGATTTGTAATGTTCATGTTGTGCTTGTTCTTTTACTGCTCTGATTTTTTTCATTTTTTTGACAGGTAAGTCACACCCTCATGGAACATCAGCTCAAGACACCATCATGCGACACTCTGAAGAAGGCGAAAGACTCGCCGAAACATGTCAGGTAAAAAATTAACCTAAAACATAATTGTCTGCTTTTAATGAATCAGTCAAATATCAATAATAAGAAGACAAAATGAACCTAATACAAATAAATGAATGCTTAATAACTCCCCTGCACATGCTCCTAAAAATCCAAACCTTCACCTGTAAATAAAACGTCCCGACCTGAAGACATCGTAATGTTATTATTTTGTTGTACACACAGTGCCGCCAAGTGGAATCAAAAATTTGTTTTTATTTTAATTTTCACGTACTGCACGGTGCCCTTTTGACGAATCCGACTGAAAATTAGTCAGAAAAGACTCAAGACAATGATCTTACTCTCTGCCGAATTTTGTGACGTTTTGGCAAAAGGCGTGGCTATTAAGGTGCTGAAAAGTCCGATTGTACTCTGTGGCAACAAAAGCTCCGGCAACATGACTCAGATGATCCTATCTTCTCGAATTGTACACATTTGAGGATACTTCAGCCCTGAAGACATCTACCAACTTATTTTACATCGTAGTAGTAGCGCCACCAACTGGTAAAAGCTAATACAAGTTATTTTCTTGGATGTTTTTCTCCGTGCAACTCAACAAGGTCGCCCTCATATATGCTCGGATGACTGTTTCGGCCATGAGGATGTCACAATACGAAATTCGTCCTTTTTCGTGAAAAGTTGTGGGAGTGGCATTGCACTGTTCGGCAATAAAACAAAGCTGATTATTAGGTTCTAAATATGAACGACAACTCGTAAAACTTTACACACACATCAGGCCGAGCAAATTTATCAATATTTTATACGTTAGTTGTGCAGCTTTTTTGAAATGGCTCGCCATGGCCCTCGAGAAATGTTAAAAAAAGCAGCTCTGGTTGAGTGTTTCACCTCGCTTTTTGTAAATTTTATGGAGTACAGTGAACCCTCGGTTATCGCGGTTAATGGGGACCGAGACCACCCGCGAAAACTGAAAATCCGCGAAGTAGCGGCGCACCTTCAAAAATGCTTAAAAAAAATATACAATATATATAATAAATATATATATATATATATATACGGGGAGAGAGAGAGTGAAATTCATGTTATAACAAAAAAACCAAATTATTATTAAAACGTATTATTTTTTTATTCCCCAGCCATTCTTTTTGTATTTATTTAATTACTCCGACTTTTACCTGCTGGTACGCCGTCCGGTGTGCCCTGTGAAATGAAAGGTGGCATTCTTTATTTATTTATTCATTTATTCATTCATAACTGACAGCCTCGCGCTCCGCTCGTGCCCGGGCAGAAGAGGTGCTCCAATTTGGCTTAACTGTGACACACGCCCGCCCTCCTCCCCCGGAGCTTCCATTCGGTTAAACTTAGGGGCCGCTTGGCACCGCCCGTGCCCGGGGAAGGTGCTCCTCTTCGGCTTACTGTGACGTGAGCATGCCCTCCTCCTCCGGAGCTTCCATTCGGTTAAACTTAGGGGCCGCTTGGAACCGCCCGTGCCCGGGGAAGGTGCTCCTCTACGGCTTAACTGCCACGCACGCCGGCCGGAGCTCTGGTACGGTCCGAACCGCGCGAAACGTCGCCACCGATCGTGTCCGGGGGAACGTGCTCTTCTTCGTCCACTCTCCTCTTCGCCCACGCTCTTCTTCGGCGCACGCCGGCCGTCTAATCTCTCCAGCGACCCGTCGTGCCGCTCGGCGAAACTACAATGCCCCAGAATATTTTTTAGACCCGCGAAGCACTGAACCCGCGAAAGGTGAACCGCGAAGTAGCGAGGGTTCACTGTATGTATAAGACCAAGACCTACAAAAAAGTCTCTTGGAGCAATGAGCTAGGTTTTACAGGAAGTCGGCCATTTTTAATTTACTTAAAAGGGGGCGGGTCACCACAATGGACTTTGTGTAGAAATTATTATTGGGGCCCGAGCAGCGACCGCGGCGAGGTCCCTATTGTTTTTGTAGAAAACATTATTACTTTTATTATTATTATTATTATTATTATTAGGGCCTGAGCAGCGACCGCTGCGAAGTCCCTATTGTTTTTGTAGAAATTATTATTATTATTATTTTTCCGATTGTTCGATCGCATTTTTGACCCCCGAAACATGCACAAAAACTCACCAAACTTGGCAGTCTCATCGGGCATGGCGAAAAATTTGATATTTTAACGTCTAATATGAACAGGAAGTGAGTTATGAATTTTTGAAAGTCCGACTTTTGCCCTTTTTTGCATGTTTACAGGGGTCATTCTTTTGCACCCTGATCCTAAAGGCTTCATCTGATTGCCTTAAAATTCTGTCTGTAGCATCTGAAGACCTGGGACAAACACTGGGGCTAAAATTTTTTGTTTCCGAAATACTATATGACGGGGGCGGGGCTTCAAAGTTTTCACTTAAGATTTCCTTCGCCGCAATGGACAAAATGCTTAATAACTCTCCTGCACATGCTGCTAAATATCCAAAACTTCACATGTACATAAAGAGTCTGTACCTGAAGACATCTATAAGTTTATATTCAGTTATACACCTTGCGCCAATCAATATCATTTTTTACATTTTGACGTACTGCACGGTGCCCTTTTAACGAATCCGATTGAAAATTGGCTAGAAAAGACTCAAGACATTGATCTTACTCTATCCCTATTTTTATGACTTTCCTTCAAAGGGCGTGGCTATTACGGTGCCGCAGAGTCTGATTATTCTCCGTGGCAAAAAAAGTTCCTGCAAAATGATTCAGATGATCCATCTTCTGGAAATCTTTCACATTTGAGGATATTCAGGCCCTGAAGACGGCTGCCAACTTATTTTTGATCGCAGTGGTAGCGCCACCAACTGGTTAAAACAAATACAAATTATTTTCGTTGATGTTTTTCTCCGGGCAGGTGAACAAAATCTACCTTATATTTGCTCGGATGAGTGTTTAGGCCTTGAGCATGTCACAATACGAAAGTCTTTCGCCTTCTTCAGAGTGTCACATGATGGTGTCTTGTGACCCGTCTTTATCAGCTGATGTTCCATGAGGGCGTGACTTACCTGTCACAAGAATGAAGGCAAGTCACGCCCCCCGCTGTCCGTTCACTCCGCCAAAATGCTGCTCCAGGTGGTAGAGAGGATGAAGGCTCCCTTGTCTCTGTTCATGGTTTTTATGCCTCGCTTGCAGATCTCAATGGCCTCTCTGATCCAGCGCTGTTGTTTGTTCTCTTCGGTGCGGATGACCCTGCCCTTCTCCCGGTCCATGATGTGGTTTTCGCTTTTGCAGTGGTCAGTGATTGCTGATTTGTAATGTTCATGTTGTGCTTGTTCTTTTACTGCTCTGATTTTTCATTTTTTTGACAGGTAAGTCACACCCTCATGGAACATCAGCTGATAAAGACGGGTCTCAAGACACCATCATGCGACACTCTGAAGAAGGCGAAAGACTCGCCGAAACATGTCAGGTAAAAAATTAACCTAAAACATAATTGTCTGCTTTTAATGAATCAGTCAAATATCAATAATAAGAAGACAAAATGAACCTAATACAAATAAATGAATGCTTAATAACTCCCCTGCACATGCTCCTAAAAATCCAAACCTTCTGTCATGATACGCGTCGGGCATGACAGCCTTTTGTTATTGTTTTCGTCACCTCCCTGCCATGTGTCTTTTGTTATTGTTTTCGTCACCTCCCTGCCATGTGCTTTGTGTTATTGTTTTCGTTCTCACCAGCCACGCACCTGTTCCCAGTTCACGATCACACACCTGCTCCCCATCTGCTCCCCTGATTACCGGACTATTTATACCTCCCATGCCCTCAACCCAGTGTCGGGTCATTATCCCGTTTGGCTCCCTGTTGCTGCGTCACGGAAGGTCACGACCGCTCCTAGATCTCGTTCCTGCTCTGGTTCTCGTTTCCGTCCTCGTTCCGGCCCTTTATCCTTGTCCCAGTTAGTCGCGTCCTGTTTGCCCTTGTTGTTTGTATCCTGCCTCGCTGTTTGTCCTCGTTTGATCCCTTCAATAAATTCCCCTTAACATCATCCATTTCCCTGCCTCCTCGCCTATTGGGTCCACCTCCTCCTTGCCATAAGGCAATCCTGACAGAATGACCCGACCCAGAAAAAAGGACCCAGCGAGGGGCTCGCGGCGGCGTCATGGACACCGCCGCACGGACCCCCCCCACCAACCCGCCGATCAGCTCAGCACCACGTCTGCCACGCTACCCGCTTACCCCGCTTACGAGGACGAGCTCGCAAGTGTCGTCTACATGCTGGACTCCCGCCGCACTGAGCTGAGTGCACAAATGGCCCAGATAGCGGAGCGGGTGGCCTCGATAGCGGCGAAGGGCGCCGCCGAGGCACCATCCCGGGAGACTCTCAAGGAGCTGACAGCCCAGATCGCGGCGCTGAAGGTCCAGACGGTGGAGAGCATGAGGCAGTCTCTCTCGCTGCAGGCCCAGCTGGCTGACAGAAAGCAGGCTGAAAGGGGTCACGCCTCCACGTCAGCTGCCGCAACCCATGTCGCCTCCACGCCAGCTGCAGCAGCCCATGCAGTCTCCCCGCCAGCTGCTGAGCCCTGCCACGGCTCCCCGCCAGCTGCTGAGTCCCTTCCCGGCTCCCCGCCAGCCGCAGCGCCCCTTCCCGGCTGCCCGCCAGCGGCTGAGTCCCTCCCCGGCTCCCCGCCAGCCGCAGCGTCCCTTCCCGGCTGCCCGCCAGCTGCTGAGTCCCTTCCCGGCTCCCCGCCAGCCGCAGCGTCCCTTCCCGGCTGCCCCCCAGCCGCAGCGTCCCATCCCGGCTCCTCGCCAGCTGCTGAACCCTGTTCCGGCTCCCCGGCAGCTGCCGAGCCCCTTCCCGGCTCCCCGCCAGCTGCCGAGCCCCTTCCCGGTTCCCCGCCAGCTGCCGAGCCCCGTCCCGGCGCTCTGCCAGCTGCTGAGCCCCGTCTCGGCTCCCCGCTAGCTGCTGAGCCCCGTTCCGGCGCCCCGCCAGCTGCCGAGCCCCTTCCCGGCTCCCCGCCAGCTGCCGAGCCCCGTTCCGGCTCCACGCCAGCGGATGAGTCAAGTGCCGGCTCCCCGCCAGCGGATGAGTCCTGTTCCGGCTCCTCCCCAGCTGTTGAGTCCCGTCCGGACTTCCTGCCAGCTGCTGAACCCCGTTCCGGCTCCCCGCCAGTTGATACGCCCCGTCCCGGCTCACCCCAAGCTGGGGGGGCCCGTTCTGGCCTCCTGAGAGCTGCTGACCCCCCCTCCGGCGCCTCGCCACCGCCACAAGTCCCTGTTCTGGCGGAGCACGTCCTGCGTCCGCAACCAGCCCCTGTTCCGGCGGAGCACGCCCTGCGTCCGCCACAAGTCCCTGTTCCGGCGGAGCACGCCCTGCGTCCGCCACCAGTCCCTGTTCCGGCGGAGCACGCCATGCGTCCGCCACAAGTCCCAGTTCTGGCGGAGCACGTTCGGCGTCCGCCACAAGTCCCTGGTCCGGCGGAGCACGCCCTGCGTCCGCCACCAGTCCCTGTTCCGGCGGAGCATGTCCTGCGTCCGCCACAAGTCCCTGTTCCGGCGGAGCACGTCCTGCGTCCGCCACAAGTCCCTATCCCGGCGGAGCACGCCCGGTGTCCGCCATCAGTCCCTGTTCCGGCGGAGCACGTCCTGCGTCCGCCACAAGTCCCTGTTCCGGCGGAGCACGCCCTGCGTCCGCCACCAGTCCCTGTTCCGGCGGAGCACGCCATGCGTCCGCCACAAGTCCCAGTTCTGGCGGAGCACGTTCGGCGTCCGCCACAAGTCCCTGGTCCGGCGGAGCACGCCCTGCGTCCGCCACCAGTCCCTGTTCCTGCGGAGCACGCCATGCGTCCGCCACAAGTCCCTGTTCTGGCGGAGCACGTTCTGTGTCCGCCACAAGTCCCTGTTCTGGCGGAGCACGTCCTGCGTCCGCCACCAGTCCCTGTTCCGGCGGAGCACTCCATGCGTCCGCCCCAAGTCCCTGTTCCGGCGGAGCACTCCATGCGTCCGCCCCAAGTCCCTGTTCCGGCGGAGCACGCCATGCCTCCGCCACAAGTCCCTGCTCTGGCGGAGCACGTCCTGCGTCCGCCACAAGTCCCTGTTCCGGCGGAGCACGCCATGCGTCCGCCACAAATCCCTGCTTCGGCGGTGCCAGACGGCCCGCCGCCAACCCAATTCCCTGTCCCGGCGGCGCCCGAGGACACGCCATTGCTTCCCGTCACTCCCTCGGCGGTGCTCGACGATCCGCCGTCGCCCCAAGCTCCTTTTTCGGCGGAACTCGACGATTCGCCGGCGCTCCAGTTTCCTGCCTGGGCGGTGGACGACGACCCGCCGTCGCTTCTCGTCTCTGTCACAGCGGCTCCCGACGAAGCGCCGCCGCTCCACGTTCCTGTCTCAGCGGGGTTGGAGGACCAGCCGCCGTGCCACGTTCCGGTCTCGGCGGGGTTCGAGGACCAGCCGCCGCTCCACGTTCCTGTCTCGGCGGGGTTCGAGGACCAGCCGCCGCTCCACGTTCCTGTCTCGGCGGGGTTGGAGGACCAGCCGCCGTGCCACGTTCCTGTCTCAGCGGGGTTGGAGGACCAGCCGCCGCCTGCCGCCCTTGCCTCGGCGGCATCCGACGAACCGCCACCACTCCACGTTCCTGTCCCGGCGGGGCTTGACAACCAGCCGCCGCTCCACTTTCCTGTCTCTGCAGGGTTCGAGGACCAGCCGCCATGCCACGTTCCTGTCTCGGCGGGGTTCGACGACCAGCCGCCGCTCCACGTTCCGGTCTCGGCGGGGTTCGAGGACCAGCCGCCGCTCCACGTTCCTGTCTCGGCGGGGTTCGAGGACCAGCCGCCGCTCCACGTTCCTGTCTCGGCGGGGTTCGAGGACCAGCCGCCGCTCCACGTTCCTGTCTCGGCGTGGTTCGACGACCAGCCGCCGCTCCGCGTTCCTGTCCCGGCGGGGTTCGACGACCAGCCGCCGCCGCCGCTCCACGTTCCTGTCTCGGCGGGGTTCGACGACCAGCCGCCGCCGCCGCTCCACGTTCCTGTCTCGGCGGGGTTCGACGACCAGCCGCCGCTCCATGTTCCGGTCTCGGCGGGGTTCGACGACCAGCCGCCGCACCAAGTGCCTGCCTCGACGGCGGTCGACGACCAGCCGCCGCACCAAGTGCCTGCCTCGACGGCGGTCGACGTCCCACCGCCACGTCTCGTCCCGGCTCCGGCGGGGTCCGGCGTTCCACCATGCCTCGTCTCCGTCTCGGCGGCGTCCGACGTCCCGCCATCACTCCAAGTTCCTGCCTCGGCTGCGCCCGCCTCAACGCCGGTCCAAGCTCCGTCCTCTGCAGCACCCAGCGTCCCGCCGCCGCCCCTCGTCTCAGCCCCATCAGCGGACTCAAGGTGGAGTTCGGGTCGTCCCGGACGTCCGCCTGAATGGCCCCATCGGGACGTATTGGTCTGGCCACCCGCACGGCCCCCTGAAGGGCCACGAAAGGACTCGCTGGTCTGGCCCCCCGGGCATCCGCCAGACCGGCCTCGATCACGGGTCGTTGACCCACCTCCCGACCCCTTCCGCCCACCCTTGTTTTTGGGACATGGTTTTTTCGTTTTTGTTATTCTTGGGGACGGCTGGAATCCGTCCCTTGAGGGGGGGTACTGTCATGATACGCGTCGGGCATGACAGCCTTTTGTTATTGTTTTCGTCACCTCCCTGCCATGTGTCTTTTGTTATTGTTTTCGTCACCTCCCTGCCATGTGCTTTGTGTTATTGTTTTCGTTCTCACCAGCCACGCACCTGTTCCCAGTTCACGATCACACACCTGCTCCCCATCTGCTCCCCTGATTACCGGACTATTTATACCTCCCATGCCCTCAACCCAGTGTCGGGTCATTATCCCGTTTGGCTCCCTGTTGCTGCGTCACGGACTGTCACGACCGCTCCTAGATCTCGTTCCTGCTCTGGTTCTCGTTTCCGTCCTCGTTCCGGCCCTTTATCCTTGTCCCAGTTAGTCGCGTCCTGTTTGCCCTTGTTGTTTGTATCCTGCCTCGCTGTTTGTCCTCGTTTGATCCCTTCAATAAATTCCCCTTAACATCATCCATTTCCCTGCCTCCTCGCCTATTGGGTCCACCTCCTCCTTGCCATAAGGCAATCCTGACACCTTCACCTGTAAATAAAACGTCCCGACCTGAAGACATCTTAATGTTATTATTTTGTTATACACACAGTGCCGCCAAGTGGAATCAAAAATTTGTTTTTATTTTAATTTTCACGTACTGCACGGTGCCCTTTTGACGAATCCGACTGAAAATTAGTCAGAATAGACTCAAGACAATGATCTTACTCTCTGCCGAATTTTGTGACGTTTTGGCAAAAGGCGTGGCTATTAAGGTGCTGAAAAGTCCGATTGTACTCTGTGGCAACAAAAGCTCCGGCAACATGACTCAGATGATCCTATCTTCTCGAAGTTGTACACATTTGAGGATACTTCAGCCCTGAAGACATCTACCAACTTATTTTACATCGTAGTAGTAGCGCCACCAACTGGTAAAAGCTAATACAAGTTATTTTCTTGGATGTTTTTCTCCGTGCAACTCAACAAGGTCGCCCTCATATATGCTCGGATGACTGTTTCGGCCATGAGGATGTCACAATACGAAATTCGTGATTTTTCGTGAAAAGTTGTGGGAGTGGCATTGCACTGTTCGGCAATAAAACAAAGCTGATTATGAGGTTCTAAATATGAACGACAACTCGTAAAACTTTACACACACATCAGGCCGAGCAAATTTATCGATATTTTATACGTTAGTTGTGCAGCTTTTTTTAAATGGCTCGCCATGGCCCTCGAGAAATGTTAAAAAAAAAGCAGCTCTGGTTGAGTGTTTCACCTCGCTTTTTGTAAATTTTATGGAGTACAGTGAACCCTCGGTTATCGCGGTTAATGGGGACCGAGACCACCCGCGAAAACTGAAAATCCGCGAAGTAGCGGCGCACCTTCAAAAATGCTTAAAAAAAAATACAATATATATAATAAATATATAAATATATATATATATATATATATATATATATATATATATATATATATATACGGGGGGAGAGAGAGAGAGAGAGTGAAATTCATGTTATAACAAAAAAACCAAATTATTATTAAAACGTATTATTTTTTTATTCCCCAGCCATTCTTTTTGTATTTATTTAATTACTCCGACTTTTACCTGCTGGTACGCCGTCCGGTGTGCCCTGTGAAATGAAAGGTGGCATTCTTTATTTATTTATTCATTTATTCATTCATAACTGACAGCCTCGCGCTCCGCTCGTGCCCGGGCAGAAGAGGTGCTCCAATTCGGCTTAACTGTGACACACGCCCGCCCTCCTCCCCCGGAGCTTCCATTCGGTTAAACTTAGGGGCCGCTTGGCACCGCCGTGCCCGGGGAAGGTGCTCCTCTTCGGCTTACTGTGACGCGAGCATGCCCTCCTCCTCCGGAGCTTCCATTCGGTTAAACTTAGGGGCCGCTTGGAACCGCCCGTGCCCGGGGAAGGGGCTTCTCTTCGGCTTACTGTGACGCGAGCATGCCCTCCTCCTCCGGAGCTTCCATTCGGTTAAACTTAGGGGCCGCTTGGAACCGCCCGTGCCCGGGGAAGGTGCTCCTCTTCGGCTTACTGTGACGCGAACATGCCCTCCTCCTCCGGAGCTTCCATTCGGTTAAACTTAGGGGCCGCTTGGCACCGCCCGTGCCCGGGGAAGGTGCTCCTCTACGGCTTAACTGCCACGCACGCCGGCCGGAGCTCTGGTACGGTCCGAACCGCGCGAAACGTCGCCACCGATCGTGTCCGGGGGAACGTGCTCTTCTTTGTCCACTCTCCTCTTCGCCCACGCTCTTCTTCGGCGCACGCCGGCCGTCTAACCGCTCCAGCGCCCCGTCGTGCCGCTTGGCGAAACTACAATGCCCCCGAATATTTTTTAGACCCGCGAAGCACTGAACCCGCGAAAGGTGAACCGCGAAGTAGCGAGGGTTCACTGTATGTATAAGACCAAGACCTACAAAAAAGTCTCTTGGAGCAATGAGCTAGGTTTTACAGGAAGTCGGCCATTTTGAATTTACTTAAAAGGGGGCGGGTCACCACAATGGACTTTGTGTAGAAATTATTATTGGGGCCCGAGCAGCGACCACGGCGAGGTCCCTATTGTTTTTGTCGAAAATATTATTACTTTTATTATTATTATTATTATTATTATTATTATTAGGGCCTGAGCAGCGACCGCTGCGAATTCCCTATTGTTTTTGTAGAAATTAGTATTATTATTATTTTTCCGATTGTTCGATCGCATTTTTGACCCCCGAAACATGCACAAAAACTCACCAAACTTGGCAGTCTCATCGGGCATGGCGAAAAATTTTATATTTTTTAACGTCTAATATGAACAGGAAGTGAGTTATGAATTTTTGAAAGTCCGACTTTTGCCCTTTTTTGCATGTTTACAGGGGTCATTCTTTTGCACCCTGATCCTAAAGGCTTCATCTGATTGCCTTAAAGTTCTGTCTGGAGCATCTTAAGACCTGGGACAAACACTGGGGCTAAAATTTTTTGTTTCCGAAATACTATATGACGGGGGCGGGGCTTCAAAGTTTTCACTTAAGATTTCCTTCGCCGCAATGGACAAAATGCTTAATAACTCTCCTGCACATGCTGCTAAAAATCCAAAACTTCACATGTACATAAAGAGTCGGTACCTGAAGACATCTATATGTTTATATTCAGTTATACACCTTGCGCCAATCAATATCAATTTTTACATTTTGACGTACTGCTCGGTGCCCTTTTAACGAATCCGATTGAAAATTGGCTAGAAAAGACTCAAGACATTGATCTTACTCTATCCCTATTTTTACGACTTTCCTTCAAAGGGCGTGGCTATTACGGTGCCGCAGAGTCTGATTATTCTCCGTGGCAACAAAAGTTCCTGCAAAATGATTCAGATGATCCATCTTCTGGAAATCTTTCACATTTGAGGATATTCAGGCCCTGAAGACGGCTGCCAACTTATTTTTGATCGCAGTGGTAGTGCTACCAACTGGTTAAAACAAATACAAATTATTTTCGTTGATGTTTTTCTCCGGGCAGGTGAACAAAATCTACCTTATATTTGCTCGGATGAGTGTTTAGGCCTTGAGCATGTCACAATACGAAAGTCTTTCGCCTTCTTCAGAGTGTCACATGATGCTGTCTTGTGACCCGTCTTTATCAGCTGATGTTCCATGAGGGCGTGACTTACCTGTCACAAGAATGAAGGCAAGTCACGCCCCCCGCTGTCCGTTCACTCCGCCAAGATGCTGGTCCAGGTGGTAGAGAGGATGAAGGCTCCCTTGTCTCTGTTCATGGTTTTTATGCCTCGCTTGCAGATCTCAATGGCCTCTCTGATCCAGCGCTGTTGTTTGTTCTCTTCTGTGCGGATGACCCTGCCCTTCTCCCGGTCCATGATGTGGTTTTCCCTTTTGCAGTGGTCAGTGATTGCTGATTTGTAATGTTCATGTTGTGCTTGTTCTTTTACTGCTCTGATTTTTTCATTGTTTTGACAGGTAAGTCACACCCTCATGGAACATCAGCTCAAGACACCATCATGCGACACTCTGAAGAAGGCGAAAGACTCGCCGAAACATGTCAGGTAAAAAATTAACCTAAAACATAATTGTCTGCTTTTAATGAATCAGTCAAATATCAATAATAAGAAGACAAAATGAACCTAATACAAATAAATGAATGCTTAATAACTCCCCTGCACATGCTCCTAAAAATCCAAACCTTCACCTGTAAATAAAACGTCCCGACCTGAAGACATCTTAATGTTATTATTTTGTTATACACACAGAGCCGCCAAGTGGAATCAAAAATTTGTTTTTATTTTAATTTTCACGTACTGCACGGTGCCCTTTTGACGAATCCGACTGAAAATGAGTCAGAAAAGATTCAAGACAATGATCTTACTCTCTGCCGAATTTTGTGACGTTTTGGCAAAAGGCGTGGCTATTAAGGTGCTGAAAAGTCCGATTGTACTCTGTGGCAACAAAAGCTCCGGCAACATGACTCAGATGATCCTATCTTCTCGAAGTTGTACACATTTGAGGATACTTCAGCCCTGAAGACATCTACCAACTTATTTTACATCGTAGTAGTAGCGCCACCAACTGGTAAAAGCTAATACAAGTTATTTTCTTGGATGTTTTTCTCCGTGCAACTCAACAAGGTCGCCCTCATATATGCTCGGATGACTGTTTCGGCCATGAGGATGTCACAATACGAAATTCGTCCTTTTTCATGAAAAGTTGTGGGAGTGGCATTGCACTGTTCGGCAACAAAACAAAGCTGATTATGAGGTTCTAAATATGAACGACAACTTGTAAAACTTTACACACACATCAGGCCGAGCAAATTTATCAATATTTTATACGTTAGTTGTGCAGCTTTTTTGAAATGGCTCGCCATGGCCCTCGAGAAATGTTAAAAAAAGCAGCTCTGGTTGAGTGTTTCACCTCGCTTTTTGTAAATTTTATGGAGTACAGTGAACCCTCGGTTATCGCGGTTAATGGGGACCGAGACCACCCGCGAAAACTGAAAATCCGCGAAGTAGCGGCGCACCTTCAAAAATGCTTAAAAAAAATAAACAGGTCACTGCTCGGGCCCTAATAATAATAATAATAATAATTTCCACAAAAACAATGGGGACCTCGTAGCGGTCGCTGCTCGGGCCCTAATAATAATTTCTACAAAAACAATAGGGACCTCGCCGCGGTCGCTGCTCGGGCCCCAATAATAATTTCTACACAAAGTCCATTGTGGTGACCCGCCCCCTTTTAAGTAAATTCAAAATGGCCGACTTCCTGTAAAACCTAGCTCATTGCTCCAAGAGTCTTTTTTGTAGGTCTTGGTCTTATACATACAGTGAACCCTCGCTACTTGGCGGTTCACCTTTCGCGGGTTCAGTGCTTCGCGGGTCTAAAAAATATTCGGGGGCATTGTAGTTTCGCCGAGCGGCACGACGGGGCGCTGGAGCGGTTAGACGGCCGGCGTGCACCAAAGAAGAGCGTGGGCGAAGAGGAGAGTGGACGAAGAAGAGCACGTTCCCCCGGACACGATCGGTGGCGACGTTTCGCGCGGTTCGGACAGTACCAGAGCTCCGGCCGGCGTGCGTGGCAGTTAAGCCGTAGAGGAGCACCTTCCCCGGGCACGGGCGGTGCCAAGCGGCCCCTAAGTTTAACCGATTGGAAGCTCCGGAGGAGGAGGGCATGCTCGCGTGGCAGTTAAGCCGTAGAGGAGCACCTTCCCCGGGCACGGGCGGTGCCAAGCGGCCCCTAAGTTTAACCGAATGGAAGCTCCGGAGGAGGAGGGCATGCTCGCGTCACAGTAAGCCGAAGAGGAGCACCTTCCCCGGGCACGGGCGGTTCCAAGCGGCCCCTAAGTTTAACCGAATGGAAGCTCCGGAGGAGGAGGGCATGCTCGCGTCACAGTAAGCCGAAGAGGAGCACCTTCCCCGGCCACGGGCGGTTCCAAGCGGCCCCTAAGTTTAACCGAATGGAAGCTCCGGAGGAGGAGGGCATGCTCGCGTCACAGTAAGCCGAAGAGGAGCACCTTCCCCGGGCACGGGCGGTGCCAAGCGGCCCCTAAGTTTAACCGAATGGAAGCTCCGGGGGAGGAGGGTGGGCGTGTGTCACAGTTAAGCCGAATTGGAGCACCTCTTCCGCCCGGGCACGAGCGGAGCGCGAAGCTGTCAGTTATGAATGAATAAATGAATAAATAAATAAATAAATAAAGAATGGCACCTTTCATTTCACAGGGCACACCAGACGGCGTACCAGCAGGTAAAAGTCTGAGTAATTAAATAAATACAAAAAGAATGGCTGGGGAATAAAAAAATAATACGTTTTAATAATAATTTGGTTTTTTTGTTCTAACATGAATTTCACTCTCTCTCTCTCTCCCCGTATATATATATATATATATTTATTATATATATTGTATTTTTTTTTAAGCATTTTTGAAGGTGCGCCGCTACTTCGCGGATTTTCAGTTTTCGCGGGTGGTCTCGGTCCCCATTAACCGCGATAACCGAGGGTTCACTGTACTCCATAAAATTTACAAAAAGCGAGGTGAAACACTCAACCAGGGCTGCTTTTTTTAACATTTCTCGAGGGCCATGGCGAGCCATTTCAAAATAGCTGCACAACTAACGTATAAAATATTGATAAATTTGCTCTGCCTGATGTGTGTGTAAAGTTTCACGAGTTGTCGTTCATATTTAGAACCTCATAATCAGCGTTGTTTTATTGCCCACAACTTTTCACGAAAAAGGATGAATTTCGTATTGTGACATCCTCATGGCCGAAACAGTCATCCGAGCATATATGAGGGCGACCTTGTTGAGTTGCACGGAGAAAAACATCCAAAAAAATAACTTGTATTAGCTTTTACCAGTTGGTGGCGCTACTACTACGATGAAAAATAAGTTGGTGGATGTCTTCAGGGCTGAAGTATCCTCAAATGTGTACAACTTCGAGAAGATAGTATCATCTGAGTAATGTTGCCGGAGCTTTTGTTGCCACAGAGTACAATCTGACTTTTCAGCACCGTAATAGCCACGCCTTTTGCCAAAACGTCACAAAATTCGGCAGAGAGTAAGTGAGTCTTTTCTGACTAATTTTCAGTCGGATTCGTCAAAAGGGCACCGTGCAGTACGTGAAAATTAAAATTAAAAAAAATTTTTGATTCCACTTGGCGGCGCTGTGTGTATAATTTTTTTCAGCATGGGCACAAGAATTCCACCGAACATCGCCAGTTCAATGGGATTTTGGTTAAGTCCGCAAATAATAGTGAACAATATACTTTGGCTGCGCGCTCGAATAATTTTACTCGTATATACTTCAATGAGGGTGTAGTGTGGGTATCGGGATCTTTAACACGCCCTAACACGAAGCTGACTCTCCAACCGCCACAGCCTTTTAATGACGAAATTATAAAATAAACAAAAACACTGTTCAACAACATAAAATAAAATAAAAAATCACATCATACTTACATTTATAAACTTTAATCCTCAAGAACATTATTCTCAGGTTGACCGAAAGACGAGGACACGGGAGCGCCTCGGGCATGTTCTTCTTCCTTGTGTAGGCGAATGACGTTTTAAGGTGCTTGTCCGCCACCTGCTGTGCTGAACTATGTATTAAATAAGAAAAGCAAATTGTTGAATGTTTTTTCCCCAATGAAGACTGAATTGTAAAATACCCGGAAATGGCTTTTCTGTTTTATTGTGCATTTAAAAAAAATTCAGATTGTCCTTTTTTGTTGAGATAATTGTTGAATATTGAAATTGCACATGTAACTGGTAATTTAGTTTTAGATATTATTTGAACCAGTGGAGGGCCATGCATTTCACACCTGGGCCTTCAATGAAGTCCTACTTCGTCCTACTTGAATAAATCCCCCTCATAATACCATAATTTATGACACCACGGGTGGACAAACAATATACAGAAAAGCACTTAGACAGCACTGACCGAGTGTTGGACGATATAGCTTCTCTTGAAAGGTCCGTGTTGAAAATGGCCTCGCAAGTGAATCTTCAATTTCTAAAGATAAAGATGTCTTTTAATTGTCCCATAACGGGGACATTTGCAGTGTTACAGCAGCAAAGATATACATCACACAGTGGCACCGACGTAATGTAGCCGTTAATGTATAACATTGGCAGCAGGCATTCATAAAAAGCATGCAAATATACACAGTATATACGTATATACACAGATCCCCATGTATATACACACTTACAGCCCACAACATATACAAGTGTAAGGAAACACTCCTAATGCCTGTCTATGGTTCAGAGGGGAAATAAATAAAAACGCTGCAATGATAAAAAAAAATACTGAATGATTGAAAATACTGCAATGATAAAAATACTGCAAGAATAAAAGTACTGTACCCAGCCAACATGTCCAACTGGGCCCCAAATGGGGTAAATGCGGGATTCCTGGGTACCAAGTGGGAATGGGCTAGAAGTGGGCAATGGTACAGGGTTCCATGTGGGCGCCATCTGGGATTGGTGGGCATGGGCTTAAACTGGGCAAATGTTGTGGGTGCAATACGGGTTGTGTATGGGCTAAGTGGGCATGGGTTAGAACTGGTAAAGATAAAGATAAAGATGTCCTTTATTAGTCCCACAATGGGGAAATTTGAGGTGTTACAGCAGCAAAGATATAGCTCACACAGAGTCGGCGGCGTAATGTAGCCGTTAATGTATAACATTAGCAGCAGACATTCATAAAAAGCATGCAAATATACACAGTATAAACGTATCTAAGTGTAAGGAAAGACTCCTAATGTCTGTCCATTATACAGAGGGGAAAATGCTGTAATGATAAAAACTACTGAATCTACTACTGAAACCATTTATAGGTCCTATTTGGGTTATGTGTGGGCTAAGTGGGCATGGGTTAGAACTGGTCAACCATGTGAGGGTCTCATATGGGCTGTATATGGGCCAAGTGGGCATGGGTTAGAGCTGGTCAACCATGTCTGGGTCCTATTTGGGTTATGTGTGGGCTAAGTGGGCATGGGTTAGAAGTGGTCACCATTTATCGGTCCTGTTTGGGTTATGTGTGGGATAAGTGGGCATAGGTTAGAGCTGGTCAACCATGTCTGGGTCCTGTTATGGGTTATAGATGAGCTAAGCGGGCATGGGTTTGAAAATTTGTTCTGGAGCCTTTTTGATATTTAATGCATGCTATGCTAATAGTAACCACCCGAAGACTATTCTCAGTAGAACTATTCAATGGATGCCAAAACGATAGAGACATGGCCATGGAGCCTATGCTGCGAGATTGTGAAAGGACTAAAATAAGTGTAGGATTTTTGAGGACCAGAAGTCAGCTTTTATTAGGTTTGACATTGATTTAACTTATGGAACAATGCAAATTATGGTCGGGTTGTTGTTGGACTTTTTCCGCTTTTGACTAATGGACGGGTGTTTTTATTTTCTGGGACTCTTTAGAACAAGCGGCACGGTGGCGGACTGGTTAGCAAGTCCGCATCACAGTACAGAAGTGCAAGGTTCTCCCTGTGCCTGCTAGGGTTTTCGCCGGTTTCCTCCCACTTTCCAAAAACATCCATGATAGGTTGATTGGTCACTGGTCCAAGGTCTGAGTGTGAGAGCGGATGGTTGCTTGTCTCTGTGTGCCCTGCGATTGACTGGCAACCAGTTCAGGGTGTACCCTGTCGACTGCCCGAAGACAGCTGGGATAGGCTCCAGCACTCCCGGGGACCCTTGTGAGGACAAGAAGCAGTACAGAGGATTGATTGATTTATTAAAATTAAATTCATGTATTTATCTATGCTAAATTTAACAAGGCTGGACGTTATATTTTGTGAATTTACATGTACCCCCAACTGTGACTTAATAACCCTTAAGGGACAAGATAACATTTTATAATATACCAGACAGCTAAGATTGTCATCTATGAACTATTTGACAAGGCAGGTCCAGCATTGTCAGCCACATCCAACAGTCAACACAGTTACTTTTTTTTAAATAAACAAAATCAACATTATTAATTAATGTTATTTTATTAATTCTGTATGCTGTGAAAGATCTTTATTCAAAGTATATTTGAAGTTATTTCTACCTTATTGCTTGATTTTTGTAGATTCAATTCGGAGTTGTCAAAATTACAGATTCTTTTGAAGGCAGCATATTCAAACTGTGAGAAAAGGAGCGAATGCAAGCTACGCGGTCTTTGAGGTGCGGCAGAAGAGCTGAAAGCACGGTGAGTCCCGAACGATAATTGAATTAATTAATTAATCTTGGGTAAATGTCTGGCTCTCATTTTTTGGACTTACTTTACAATGTGTTTTGTAATTTTTCAAGGTTGCCTGTGTTGGAAAACTGCTTGGTGCGTTAGCTAAAACACAGTATGCTAAAATGATAAGTGACGAGAACACAGAGGGTATATCAACAACGTACGTACTCGAATTATTTTGGGGAAAACTTAAGTACATTATAATCACCCTTTTAATAATACTGATAAGCGTTGTGTGTTTTATTTATTTTTATGAGGACCTTTACAACGAGCTACATATTGTTAGCATTGGGCCTACGACGCTAAACACAGTGTCCCTCGATCTCTCTCCAAAATTCTCCAAAAGACTTAAGCTTTCACTCAAATTAATACAATCTACTCCACTAGCTCATTTAAGGCTTTTTTGTGATGTGTTTGATTTGGGTAAGTAAAGCAAAACATATTAACTGTTGAATGTTGCCTGTTATTTAAATAATAGAAATTCAAGATGAAAGTTGAACAGATATTGAAATGCTAGATTGGCTCATTCAGAATCATGCCACAATGTGCTTTGTATGTTTTGTGTGTGGGTTTATCAAGCTCTAATTCAATGCAGTGTCCAAAACGAGCGCGCATAATTGTTGGATGAATGTTGGTTAATAGAGTCAGATAATAGTTCCAACAGTTGAACAGATGTTGAAATGCTAGATTGGCTCATTCAGAATCATGCCACAATGTGCTTTGTATGTTTTGTGTTTAGGCTTATCAAGCTCTAATTCAATGCAGTGTTGAGCTGCATTTGAGAGGAACTACGTAAGTAACTAATGTGGAAAAATTGTGACTTCTTTGTGTACTTTTATTTTGAATATTCAAATTTTGTGGGTAAAGGTTAGAGAAAATAAGTTAAAAATGAGAGCTGTACAGGTATTTAAGTTTTTGGTTTGTAAAATACCCGAATGTGGGTTTCAGCCGGTGAGGCAATGATTGGACAGAGCAAAAGCTATGCTCCAAAATAGAAGTGATTACACCTTCACTAGACTAACCTGCAGCTAATTACATAATTATAAAATTAACACTTTAACCTGGCTTCCCCATCACAGATGTATTCTTTTAAATGCAAAGCTTTTTGTTCTAGCTTTTGTTGTTAAATGACATTCATGCCCAAGTGTCTATGCATCCATTGCAGGGATGTTTTCTCAAGTGACGAGTCTGAAGCCTGTGATGACGAAGTACCATCTACACCTCCCCATGGATTGTCACAGAGAAAAAGCTTCCTAACCAAGAGAGGCGCTGCAGAAGGTCCTTGAGTACGTCCAACGTGTTGAGTCTGTGAGTCTACTGCAGGATCTAATGCAGGTATGAAAATGATGAAATTTTAATGTATTATCTTCAAAATTAAAATAATTATTTAATTTCTTGAAATATAAAATTAGGTACCCTAAACCCAAGTAGGAACCCCAGTCCCAGTACATTCCTGATTCTGGAGCTACAGAGATCAAACCATCCTACTGTATCACTAAATAGCCCCACCTCTAAAACCCTGATTCGGAAGGCCGAGTTGAAAGACTTCAGAGTTCAAGATGGTCAACTGCAACTATGATAAGCCGAATGTGTTCACCCCAAGTCGGAAACTGAGAAAAAGACTCAATTTTCACATGATTTCAGTCCCTTCTATATTTAAAAGAATGTATTGGGGCTCTAAAAATGTGAAATATTTTTACAAGTATTTCTTTTACTACTCATAGGCAGTTTCATAATAATAGTACAATTTGGCATCGTGTATTGTTTTTTGGTTCCATTCAAAATGCACAAGACGTATAGACATATTTTGTTTGTGGATCGCTGCAGCATCACACGAGCGCACAGAGACAAACGTGGCAGCAACTTAAAACAATTAAAATATCGAATCGAAATCGGGAACTGAAAATCAAAAATCGAATCGGGGCTAGAGTGAATCGTTACCTCCCTAATCATAATCATTTTGGTAGAATGTTGGGCTCTTGCCCTTTGAGTGTATATGGCGTTACCGAAGCTGTTCACTTAATCGACAATTCCTTTCCTGTGACGTTTATCATACCCAGTTTAACTGCCAAAATATTTTTAAGTGTGTGATGATTATCTGGATCGAGTGACACCCATGTTATAATGGTTGCAGGTATTGGTGGATTGGACGATAGTGTCAGAACAATGATGGCGTTCATCATGACAAATCCTCTGTCTCTGAAGTACAATCTCTTTGGACATCGTAGCAAGAACAAGCGCCGAGACCTGCCTTTTTCTGATGTTCTATACGGTAATATATATATATATATATTTTTTTTTTTTAAGGGATTGTGGTGTGAAGACATTTCAGCATGTCCCATAAGGTTTCACAATCATTAAATAGCTTTACTAAGTTGACTTCTTGTCTTTTTTGTTTTAGGAGCACTGAAAAGGAATGGAGCCACAAAGGACATCAACGAGAAGGACACAGGCAACCCTGTCCAAGTGGTTCATGGGAGCTTGTGATCAAGGTGGGAATAGGGCAGTTCGAGCTCGGAGATCTCAAGGCAACTGTCAGGTTTAAAACGTCCTGACGCCATTTTTAGACTGAAGGTGGCATAAATCCAGACCAAACCAGTTAGAGTTTTGTTTTTGACCATTCGCGAATGGGAGAGGAAGTCAGGAGGTGAAGCAGGCGTCTTGCCAGTTCAATCTCGCGCACTCTCTCTCACTCTCTACCACCCGTTCGGTCTTTTATCAGCAACCTAAGCAGACAATGGAGGTCTGTCTGAAATTCTAGCAGGCAGGCAGGAAGCAATCAACCACAGTAGTCAGTCAGGAATTCGAAACTAAAGTGTGTGCGTGTGTTCCAGTTGTGCGCGTGTGTGCTAAAGCAATAATGTGAGTGTCTGTGTGTGTGTGCGCAATTATAACTGATACAAATAGTGTATAAAAACATGATTAGAAATACACAAACTATTTACATATCCTCATCCCATCTCACATTCCCCCGTTTGTGGGTTTAAATCATGTCCTTACGGCTTTAAGACAGATCATCATAATGAAATCATACAACAGTGTGGTCATCCGTGGAGGGGCGAAAACCCTCAGTAGGGACAAAATTCCCCTCCTCCCTTCCGGCGTGGAACGAGATTCTCATGGTATGTTGGTCACTTGGGAATAAAACATAAAAAAACTTCAATATACCTAGTGAAAAATAACAAAACTGTCTCCACGCAGAGCTTGTCTCCACGCAGAGCTTGTCTCTGCGGCGACTTGATGGAGGCCCTTGCCTCGTTGTAGGAGGGGACAGCCGTCTTTACCTCCCGGATCTTCGTGTGTGGTGTATGTGTGTGCATGTGTGGGGGCAGGGGCAAAAGGGTCCATGTGTTATTTAGGTTTCAGTGTCCAGTTCGAGTTTGTCATTGTCCAGTTCGAATTCGTCATTCTCAACATCAATCAGGTTGTAATGGTACATTTGGGCAACAAACATGCAGTTAATAATCATCTTTGTCATAAGAATAATGCAACATGAACAGACTACACATAACAAAAATGAAAACCATAATTATCCCGATATATTGTCTTTCAAATTCTTCGTAGTGGTCATAACATCAATAATTGTTTCATTTTATTAAAAATGTAAATGCAGTAATGTTCTCCAATCAAGGCTAAAATTCTTTATGTACGTCATTAATTTCCAAACAATATCTAATCTTTTTGTTCTGTGGCTTCAACATTCGTATCTGTGGCTGGTTGTGCGGTTCCGATGTGCGTGTGGTCCGATATTGTGACTCAGGTGGGCTCCTGTTCGAGGGATTCGCGTTGCTCGGCCTTTAGCTGGAAACCGGAGAAGCTTGTACTGCAACTGGTGGATCCAGCTGCCACGCCCCGTGACCTTTGCTGCCGTCGGGGTCACTGCAATCATCTGGCGAGGGCCATCTCAGCATTCACTTGTCCCAACGAAGTCGTTTCAGCACCTTGAAGAAGAGTTGGTCTCCCACACGGACGTGATTTCTCTGTGGATCAGAACACACTGACCAGTAATTGCGTCTTTTTTTTTTTTTTTTTGGTCAAAACATGTTTCCCATGTGGACTGGGACTGATGTGCCAGTCGCTGGTGGTTCTGATGAACCTGAGAGTCGATAGGGGATAGTGTCCTAACTTCGGCTGGCACTATCCTCATTGCTGTGATTGAAACACAGTCTGGTCATTGTCTCCTTTTTTTCCCTCATTGTCTTGATAAGTCTGCCCTTAACAGTCCCATTAGTGCGTTCCACAAGTCCTGCAGACTGTATGCACAATGACGCTTTGAGTCAATTTTGCAACAACTGTCCCACTTGTTACAACATCATTCACAAATGCATAATTTTCACTTCAAATCACTTCTTGAAATTCCAAATGTCAGGATAATTTGTGTTAGGTTGAAGATGTATTTTATCCCATATTTTACTCTATTAGTATTGCAAAAGAATTGTTCCACAGCGTGACCCATGTTTGACCATATGGATGAGAAGACTTCACAGAGAAGCGGATGCCTGAAGACTGGATCAACGTCTGCAACATCAAAGGAGGTGTGCTGAGACACACCTCTGAAACAAAAGGACTGAGACTTTAGTACCAGAGCACTAAAAGGGCATATCTGCCTTTTCAATCAGTGGATGACTGCCATTGATGTCTGTCTTTCCTCTTGTGTCTGAGATGTTTACATGTTCCTGCTGGTGCTCCCCCCTTCATCCCTTAGTGCAAATACATTGTATTGTTAGGGACTTCCCTAATAAAATAGAGGGCTCGGCGGAGTGTGCTCCAGAACGAATTTGGAGATGTAACTGAGCACACCTCCGTTCGTTCTCCTCGCGAGTAAAAGATCAACTCTTGTCTTCCTTCCATTCATTTAGCCTATGTTCAGTGAATGCTTAGGTGATTGAACCTGACAATTTGATTACACAACACTTTTTCCAACTGTTTTAGCATCAACATATGTTGTCGGAAACAACTTAATCCATTTTGAAAACATATGAATTACAACCAAACAATATTGCATCTCAAACAAATAACACTGTCTAAAAAAAAGTTTTTTGTTGAAAAGTCTGTATGTGGGAACAATTTCATATCATACTACCCCTCTCTTGACACATGGTTATGCTCGTGTGTCACTCTTATTACTTTTCCAATCAATGAATTAGGCAGCCAGGATTTGCCATCTGCCAATTTGCTGATCCTGTCCTCAGCAATGTTTGCACCTTTGTTCTCCCAATGTGTGCGTTCAATTACTGGTACCTTTTTCCCTGGCGTGGGATCAAATTGTCAAGTTGATTTTCTGCGTGTGGGGGTGTGTTCATTTTCCCTTTTAGCTGCGCTGTGTCGATATAAAGGCGAGGCAGTTTCCAATTGTAATTGTGTCATTTTCTGTTAAGTGAATTTTGCGTTCACAAATAACTATTTTAGACGTGCTTTATGCACAACTTTTCTTTTCCTGTTGTGGTTTTTAAAGCCCAATGTCGACAGAACGCATGAACATTTATCTTGATTGTCAGTCCACATTGTAACCATACAACTCATACAAGATGGGAAACCCCAAATTTTAATTAGCTCACACCCGCCTACGCTCTTCCTGCTTATCCTAACAATCTCTTATCCGTTGGTATCACAATGTTAGTACTCCCATCGCATAAAAGTCAGTTTGATTTCAGGCTGCGACCTTGGTTCTCAAACACTTTTACTTCTTATCAGTCTGGAATGCGCACCTGGTCTGTGTTACAAGTCTGAGTTCCTCCAGTCGGGAGGAAGGTCAAGTCGCGGTTTGGTGATAATTTGGACGGCTCCACAGTCGTGTGGCGCCTCCTAGATGATGCGGGGAAAAAATGACGCTGGGCTGAAATGCACCGCAACTTATCAGTATAATGTGTCCCTGTGACAATTAGGCCGGCGTGCAATGTGAATGTGGTGGGAAAAGAATGTAATTTTTTGATTCCTTAAAGCAGCAGTGAAAGCTCTTAATCACACTCTAAGTGGTTCTCTGCCACGAAATCCAAATTGTTGTGACTAAATATGCAAATGAATTCATTTTGCCCTGGTTCCTGCAGTAACCCAGGCTAATGAAGTCATTTTTTGCAGTCACTGTTTTGCTCAAATGGCTTATAATAATTTGGTAGTGCGTTAAGATGCTTTGTCGATACAATCTTGTAGTGTATCTTCACAAGTTCCAACATACACAACCCATTCCATGGCCATGACGATACTGTTTTAAAGATTACCAAGGCTTGTTGGACCTTTCTCTGCCACATAAATTACAGCCCTGAGAGGCACTGGGCCTCAACTTTATCTATGAAGGGTCAGGGATTTAATGGGGGTCACCGAGGCGTCCCAAGGAAAGTTTTTACAGAAAAGTGGTCTGGCAATATCTTTTCTCTTTCTTATCACTGACAATGCGCCCCTTTAAAGTTTTGACGTTTGTTTGAATTCGCCCGTGCTTATTAATTCTATTGAAGTCCAATTTTGTCAGTGTATCACGGCCTAATGAGTAAAACGCATGTTGATGTAGAACTCCTTCTACACACACTTTTATGTTTGACTTTTTACGTCACGTGATCCTCCATTGCTACCACAACTCGTCCTGAAAAGTTAATGTTTTGTAACAAGACTTACTGCTTCCTCCTTTCTTTCTTTTCTTTTTCCTTCCTTCTGCCCAACACGTTCATGCTTTCTGTGCATAATTTAGAATTTTCTTTTCCATTTTACAAGTTGGCCAATTTAAATTAGGTTGTTTTATTTGAAAAGCCTGTAATTCTCTTTTTTTTCCCCTTTTCACCTAATCACAAATTTCTTATCACAAAAATGAACATGTTAATTCTATTTTATTTCCTATTTTTCCAATCTTGTGACTCATTTCACTTCAACCAGTTCTACCTTAAAGTGGACAAGTACACATCAATGTTTTTTGTAGTTTCTATTTTCTTCTCTGCTTTAATGAAAATTATAGCCCTTCTAGCCAAATTTTTCCTGTGTCATTTCTATCTCTGCATTTCATTCCATTTCTGGCCTACCTTAATACTAAAACAAAAATGCTCTTTCAAAAATTAAAACTATCTAAAACTAGTGATGGCAAAATGAAGCCCCATAAAGCAGCCAAGCCCTGCAGGGAAATACTTCACACACGAATGGGCTTCGAGATGCTTCATTTTTCTTGACTACGCCATCCCATGGACAGAAAAATGTATAACATGCTTGGTGCATGCAATAAAATGGTGAGCTGTAAATCATGCTCTGCCCACCAAACAATATGTATTTGAAGAGTGATTTTAATTGTTCTGTTTTACTTTGTCTTCTAACTTCTCCAATATTCAGACAGCTCCGCCGAGACCAACGTTTCACCCCCACACTGATATAAAATGGACCCAACCGTTTGGGTCTCTTTCCAAATTTGGTACCAAAGCCTCCCCCACAGTGCGGCAGCTATCTTGAATTGGCCCGTTCCCAGAAAGTTTTACTTCATTCAGTGTCATTCAGTATTATTCAAAATCTTTCAGTGTCATTCCAAATCATTCAATGTCATTCACAATCTTTCCACATCCTTCCACCTTCCATCGTTCAGTGTCATTCCACATTCTCTTTCATATATAACATAACATAACAATAACATAATCCTGGGTCAGCAGACACCTAATTAATGTGTTAATACATGATACATTTTTCTATAAGCAACCCTTATGATTGTAACGTATTTTTAATTCTTTCTAGGCGGGAACTGTCCGAACAAAAAATTCATGCAATTTGTAATTAGACACTTTGTCATACAAAAAGTCACTCAGGGCAAGAGAAAAAAAATTGTCACTTGCCCAAGTTGGGCAAGTAATTTGGCCACTCGGGCAAGGCAAATTTTAGTGGCACTTGCCCTATGGGCAAGCAGTTTTTAAAGTTAACTTCGAACCCTGTGATGGTGTCTTGTGACCTGTCTTTATCAGCTGATGTTCCATGAAGGCGTGCCTTACCTGTCACAAGAATGAAGGCAAGTCACGCCCCCCGCTGTCCATTCACTCCGCCAAGACGCTGCTCCAGGTGGTAGAGAGGATGAAGGCTCCCTTGTCTCTGTTCATGGTTTTTATGCCTCGCTTGCAGATCTCAATGGCCTCTCTGATCCAGCGCTGTAGTTTGTTCTCTTCTGTGCGGATGACCCTGCCCTTCTCCCGGTCCATGATGTGGTTTTCCCTTTTGCAGTGGTCAGTGATTGCTGATTTGTAATGTTCATGTTGTGCTTGTTCTTTTACTGCTCTGATTTTTTAATTTTTTTGACAGGTAAGTCACACCCTCATGGAACATCAGCTGATAAAGACTGGTCTCAAGACACCATCATGCGACACTCTGAAGAAGGCGAAAGACTCGCCGAAACATGTCAGGTAAAAAATTAACCTAAAACATAAATGTCTGCTTTTAATGAATCAGTCAAATATCAATAATAAGAAGACAAAATGAACCTAATACAAATAAATGAATGCTTAATAACTCCCCTGCACATGCTCCTAAAAATCCAAACCTTCACCTGTAAATAAAACGTCCCGACCTGAAGACATCTTAATGTTATTATTTTGTTTTACACACAGCGCCGCCAAGTGGAATCAAAAATTTGTTTTTATTTTAATTTTCACGTACTGCACGGTGCCCTTCTGACGAATCCGACTGAAAATTAGTCAGAAAAGACTCAAGACAATGATCTTACTCTCTGCCGAATTTTGTGACGTTTTGGCAAAAGGCGTGGCTATTACGGTGCTGAAAAGTCCGATTGTACTTTGTGACAACAAAAGCTCCGGCAACATGACTCAGATGATCCTATCTTCTCGAAGTTGTACACATTTGAGGATACTTCAGCCCTGAAGACTTCTACCAACTTATTTTTCATCGTAGTAGTAGCGCCACCAACTGGTAAAAGCTAATACAAGTTATTTTCTTGGATGTTTTTCTCCGTGCAACTCAACAAGGTCGCCCTCATATATGCTCGGATTACTGTTTCGGCCATGAGGATGTCACAATACGAAATTCGTCCTTTTTCGTGAAAGGTTGTGGGAGTGGCATTGCACTGTTCGGCAATAAAACAACGCTGATTATGAGGTTGTAAATATGAACGACAACTCGTGAAACTTTACACACACATCAGGCCGAGCAAATTATATATATATATATATATATATATATATATATATATATATATATATATATATATATATATATATATACGGGGAGAGAGAGAGTGAAATTCATGTTACAACAAAAAAAACCAAATTATTATTAAAACATATTATTTTTTAATTCCCCAGCCATTCTTTTTGTATTTATTTAATTACTCCGACTTTTACCTGCTGGTACGCCGTCCGGTGTGCCCTGTGAAATGAAAGGTGGCATTCTTTATTTATTTATTCATTTATTCATTCATAACTGACAGCCTCGCGCTCCGCTCGTGCCCGGGCGGAAGAGGTGCTCCAATTCGGCTTAACTGTGACACACGCCCGCCCTCCTCCCCCGGAACTTCCATTCGGTTAAACTTAGGGGCCGCTTGGCACCGCCCGTGCCCGGGGAAGGTGCTCCTCTTCGGCTTACTGTGACGCGAGCATACCCTCCTCCTCCGGAGCTTCCATTCAGTTAAACTTAGGGGCCGCTTGAAACCGCCCGTGCCCGGGGAAGGTGCTCCTCTTCGGCTTACTGTGACGCGAGCATCCCCTCCTCCTCCGGAGCTTCCATTCGGTTAAACTTAGGGGCCGCTTGGAACCGCCCGTGCCCGTGGAAGGTGCTCCTCTTCGGCTTACTGTGACGCGAGCATGCCCTCCTCCTCCGGAGCTTCCATTCGGTTAACCTTAGGGGCCGCTTGGAACCGCCCGTGCCCGGGGAAGGTGCTCCTCTTCGGCTTACTGTGACGCGAGCATGCCCTCCTCCTCCGGAGCTTCCATTCGGTTAAACTTAGGGGCCGCTTGGCACCGCCCGTGCCCGGGGAAGGTGTTCCTCTACGGCTTAACTGCCACGCACGCCGGCCGGAGCTCTGGTACGGTTCAAACCGCGCGAAACGTCGCCACCGATCGTGTCCGGGGGAACGTGCTCTTCTTCGTCCACTCTCCTCTTCGCCCACGCTCTTCTTCGGCGCACGCCGGCCGTCTAACTGCTCCAGCGCCCCGTCGTGCCGCTCGGCGAAACTACAATGCCCCCGAATATTTTTTAGACCCGCGAAGCACTGAACCCGCGAAAGGTGAACCGCGAAGTAGCGAGGGTTCACTGTATGTATAAGACCAAGACCTACAAAAAAGTCTCTTGGAGCAATGAGCTAGGTTTTACAGGAAGTCGGCCATTTTTAATTTACTTAAAAGGGGGCGGGTCACCACAATGGACTTTGTGTAGAAATTATTATTGGGGCCCGAGCAGCGACGGCGGCGAGGTCCCTATTGTTTTTGAAGAAATTATTATTAGGGCCCGAGCAGCGACCGCTACGAGGTCCCCATTGTTTTTGTGGAAATTATTATTATTTTTATTATTATTATTAGGGCCCGAGCAGTGACCGCTGCGAGGTCCCTATTGTTTTTCTAGAAATTGTTATTAGGGCCCGAGCTGCGACGGCTGCGAGGTCCCTATTGTTTTTGTAGAAAATATTATTACTTTTATTATTAATAATATTATTATTATTATTATTATTAGGGCCTGAGCAGCGACCGCTGCAAAGTCCCTATTGTTTTTGTAGAAATTATTATTATTATTATTTTTCCGATTGTTCGATCGCATTTTTGACCCCCGAAACATGCACAAAAACTCACCAAACTTGGCAGTCTCATCGGGCATGGCGAAAAATTTGATATTTTAACGTCTAATATGAACAGGAAGTGAGTTATGAATTTTTGAAAGTCCGACTTTTGCCCTTTTTTGCATGTTTACAGGGGTCATTCTTTTGCACCCTGATCCTAAAGGCTTCATCTGATTGCCTTAAAATTCTGTCTGTAGCATCTGAAGACCTGGGACAAACACTGGGGCTAAAATTTTTTGTTTCCGAAATACTATATGACAGGGGCGGGGCTTCAAAGTTTTCACTTAAGATTTCTTTCGCCGCAATGGACAAAATGCTTAATAACTCTCCTGCACATGCTGCTAAAAATCCAAAACTTCACATGTACATAAAGAGTCTGTACCTGAAGACATCTATATGTTTATATTCAGTTATACACCTTGCGCCAATCAATATCATTTTTTACATTTTGACGTACTGCACGGTGCCCTTTTAACGAATCTGATTGAAAATTGGCTAGAAAAGACTCAAGACATTGATCTTACTCTATCCCTATTTTTGTGACTTTCCTTCGAAGGGCGTGGCTATTACGGTGCCGCAGAGTCTGATTATTCTCCGTGGCAACAAAAGTTCCTGCAAAATGATTCAGATGATCCATCTTCTCGAAATTTTTCACATTTGAGGATATTCAGGCCCTGAAGACGGCTGCCAACTTATTTTTGATCGCAGTGGTAGCGCCACCAACTGGTTAAAACAAATACAAATTATTTTTGTTGATGTTTTTGTGTAGGTTAACAAAATCTACCTTATATTTGCTCGGATGAGTGTTTAGGCCTTGAGCATGTCACAATACAAAAGTCTTTCGCCTTCTTCAGAGTGTCACATGATGGTGTCTTGTGACCCGTCTTTATCAGCTGATGTTCCATGAGGGCGTGACTTACCTGTCACAAGAATGAAGGCAAGTCACGCCCCCCGCTGTCCGTTCACTCCGCCAAGATGCTGGTCCAGGTGGTAGAGAGGATGAAGGCTCCCTTGTCTCTGTTCATGGTTTTTATGCCTCGCTTGCAGATCTCAATGGCCTCTCTGATCCAGCGCTGTTGTTTGTTCTCTTCTGTGCGGATGACCCTGCCCTTCTCCCGGTCCATGATGTGGTTTTCCCTTTTGCAGTGGTCAGTGATTGCTGATTTGTAATGTTCATGTTGTGCTTGTTCTTTTACTGCTCTGATTTTTTTCATTTTTTTGACAGGTAAGCCACACCCTCATGGAACATCAGCTCAAGACACCATCATGCGACACTCTGAAGAAGGCGAAAGACTCGCCGAAACATGTCAGGTAAAAAATTATCCTAAAACATAATTGTCTGCTTTTAATGAATCAGTCAAATATCAATAATAAGAAGACAAAATGAACCTAATACAAATAAATGAATGCTTAATAACTCCCCTGCACATGCTCCTAAAAATCCAAACCTTCACCTGTAAATAAAACGTCCCGACCTGAAGACATCTTAATGTTATTATTTTGTTATACACACAGTGCAGCCAAGTGGAATCAAAAAATTTTTTTTATTTTAATTTTCACGTACTGCACGGTGCCCTTTTGACGAATCCGACTGAAAATTAGTCAGAAAAGAGTCTAGACAATGATCTTACTCTCTGCCGAATTTTGTGACGTTTTGGCAAAAGGCGTGGCTATTACGGTGCTGAAAAGTCCGATTGTACTCTGTGGCAACAAAAGCTCCAGCAACATGACTCAGATGATCCTATCTTCTCGAAGTTGCACACATTTGAGGATACTTAAGCCCTGAAGACATCTACCAACTTATTTTTCATCGTAGTAGTAGCGCCACCAACTGCTAATAGCTAATACAAGTTATTTTCTTGGATGTTTTTCTCCGTGCAACTCAACAAGGTCGCCCTCATATATGCTCGGATGACTGTTTCGGGCCATGAGGATGTCATAATACGAAATTTGTCCTTTTTCATGAAAAGTTGTGGGAGTGGCATTGCACTGTTCGGCAATAAAACAACGCTGATTATGAGGTTCTAAATATGAACAACAACTCGTGAAACTTTACACACACATCAGGCCGAGCAAATTTATCAATATTTTATACGTGAGTTGTGCAGCTTTTTTGAAATGGCTCACCATGGCCCTCGAGAAATGTTCAAAAAAGCAGCCCTGGTTGAGTGTTTCACCTCGCTTTTTGTAAATTTTATGGAGTACAGTGAACCCTCGGTTATCGCGGTTAATGGGGACCGAGACCACCCGCGAAAACTGAAAATCCGCGAAGTAGCGGCGCACCTTCAAAAATGCTTAAAAAAAATATACAATATATATAATAAATATATATATATATATATATATATATATATATATATATATATATATATATATATATATACGGGGGGAGAGAGAGAGAGAGAGAGTGAAATTCATGTTATAACAAAAAAAACAAATTATTATTAAAACGTATTATTTTTTTATTCCCCAACCATTCTTTTTGTATTTATTTAATTACTCCGACTTTTACCTGCTGGTACGCCGTCCGGTGTGCCCTGTGAAATGAAAGGTGGCATTCTTTATTTATTTATTCATTTATTCATTCATAACTGACAGCCTCGCGCTCCGCTCGTGCCCGGGCAGAAGAGGTGCTCCAATTCGGCTTAACTGTGACACACGCCCGCCCTCCTCCCCCGGAGCTTCCATTCGGTTAAACTTAGGGGCCGCTTGGCACCGCCCGTGCCCGGGGAAGGTGCTCCTCTTCGGCTTACTGTGACGCGAGCATGCCCTCCTCCTCCGGAGCTTCCATTCGGTTAAACTTAGGGGCCGCTTGGAACCGCCCGTGCCCGGGGAAGGTGCTCCTCTTCGGCTTACTGTGACGCGAGCATGCCCTCCTCCTCCGGAGCTTCCATTCGGTTAAACTCAGGGGCCGCTTGGAACCGCCCGTGCCCGGGGAAGGTGCTCCTCTACGGCTTAACTGCCACGCACGCCGGCCGGTGCTCTGGTACGGTCCGAACCGCGCGAAACGTCGCCACCGATCGTGTCCGGGTGAACGTGCTCTTCTTCGTCCACTCTCCTCTTTGCCCACGCTCTTCTTCGGCGCCCGCCGGCCGTCTAACCGCTCCAGCGCCCCGTCGTGCCGCTCGGCGAAACTACAATGCCCCCGAATATTTTTTAGACCCGCGAAGCACTGAACCCGCGAAAGGTGAACCTCGAAGTAGCTAGGGTTCACTGTATGTATAAGACCAAGACCTACAAAAAAGTCTCTTGGAGCAATGAGCTAGGTTTTACAGGAAGTCGGCCATTTTGAATTTACTTAAAAGGGGGCGGGTCTCCACAATGGACTTTGTGTAGAAATTATTATTGGGGCCCGAGCAGCGACCGCGTCGAGGTCCCTATTGTTTTTGTAGAAATTATTATTACTTTTATTATTATTATTATTATTATTATTAGGGCCTGAGCAGCGACCGCTGCGAAGTCCCTATTGTTTTTGTAGAAATTATTATTATTATTATTTTTCCGATTGTTCGATCGCATTTTTGACCCCCGAAACATGCACAAAAACTCACCAAACTTGGCAGTCTCATCGGGCATGGCGAAAAATTTTATATTTTTTAACGTCTAATATGAACAGGAAGTGAGTTATGAATTTTTGAAAGTCCGACTTTTGCCCTTTTTTGCATGTTTACAGGGGTCATTCTTTTGCACCCTGATCCTAAAGGCTTCATCTGATTGCCTTAAAGTTCTGTCTGGAGCATCTTAAGACCTGGGACAAACACTGGGGCTAAAATTTTTTGTTTCCGAAATACTATATGACGGGGGCGGGGCTTCAAAGTTTTCACTTAAGATTTCCTTCGCCGCAATGGACAAAATGCTTAATAACTCTCCTGCACGTGCTGCTAAAAATCCAAAACTTCACATGTACATAAAGAGTCGGTACCTGAAGACATCTATATGTTTATATTCAGTTATACACCTTGCGCCAATCAATATCATTTTTTACATTTTGACGTACTGCACGGTGCCCTTTTAACGAATCCGATTGAAAATTGGCTAGAAAAGACTCAAGACATTGATCTTACTCTATCCCTATTTTTATGACTTTCCTTCAAAGGGCGTGGCTATTACGGTGCCGCAGAGTCTGATTATTCTCCGTGGCAACAAAAGTTCCTGCAAAATGATTCAGATGATCCATCTTCTGGAAATCTTTCACATTTGAGGATATTCAGGCCCTGAAGACGGCTGCCAACTTATTTTTGATCGCAGTGGTAGCGCCACCAACTGGTTAAAACAAATACAAATTATTTTCGTTGATGTTTTTCTCCGGGCAGGTTAACAAAATCTACCTTATATTTGCTCGGATGAGTGTTTAGGCCTTGAGCATGTCACAATACGAAAGTCTTTCGCCTTCTTCAGAGTGTCACATGATGGTGTCTTGTGACCCGTCTTTATCAGCTGATGTTCCATGAGGGCGTGACTTACCTGTCACAAGAATGAAGGCAAGTCACGCCCCCCGCTGTCCGTTCACTCCGCCAAGATGCTGGTCCAGGTGGTAGAGAGGATGAAGGCTCCCTTGTCTCTGTTCATGGTTTTTATGCCTCGCTTGCAGATCTCAATGGCCTCTCTGATCCAGCGCTGTTGTTTGTTCTCTTCTGTGCGGATGACCCTGCCCTTCTCCCGGTCCATGATGTGGTTTTCCCTTTTGCAGTGGTCAGTGATTGCTGATTTGTAATGTTCATGTTGTGCTTGTTCTTTTACTGCTCTGATTTTTTCATTTTTTTGACAGGTAAGTCACACCCTCATGGAACATCAGCTCAAGACACCATCATGCGACACTCTGAAGAAGGCGAAAGACTCGCCGAAACATGTCAGGTAAAAAATTAACCTAAAACATAATTGTCTGCTTTTAATGAATCAGTCAAATATCAATAATAAGAAGACAAAATGAACCTAATACAAATAAATGAATGCTTAATAACTCCCCTGCACATGCTCCTAAAAATCCAAACCTTCACCTGTAAATAAAACGTCCCGACCTGAAGACATCTTAATGTTATTATTTTGTTATACACACAGTGCCGCCAAGTGGAATCAAAAATTTGTTTTTATTTTAATTTTCACGTACTGCACGGTGCCCTTTTGACGAATCCGACTGAAAATTAGTCAGAAAAGACTCAAGACAATGATCTTACTCTCTGCCGAATTTTGTGACGTTTTGGCAAAAGGCGTGGCTATTAAGGTGCTGAAAAGTCCAATTGTACTCTGTGGCAACAAAAGCTCCGGCAACATGACTCAGATGATCCTATCTTCTCGAAGTTGTACACATTTGAGGATACTTCAGCCCTGAAGACATCTACCAACTTATTTTACATCGTAGTAGTAGCGCCACCAACTGGTAAAAGCTAATACAAGTTATTTTCTTGGATGTTTTTCTCCGTGCAACTCAACAAGGTCGCCCTCATATATGCTCGGATTACTGTTTCGGCCATGAGGATGTCACAATACGAAATTCGTGATTTTTCGTGAAAAGTTGTGGGAGTGGCATTGCACTGTTCGGCAATAAAACAAAGCTGATTATGAGGTTCTAAATATGAACGACAACTCGTAAAACTTTACACACACATCAGGCCGAGCAAATTTATCAATATTTTATAAGTTAGTTGTGCAGCTTTTTTGAAATGGCTCGCCATGGCCCTCGAGAAATGTTAAAAAAAAGCAGCTCTGGTTGAGTGTTTCACCTCGCTTTTTGTAAATTTTATGGAGTACAGTGAACCCTCGGTTATCGCGGTTAATGGGGACCGAGACCACCCGCGAAAACTGAAAATCCGCGAAGTAGCGGCGCACCTTCAAAAATGCTTAAAAAAAATATACAATATATATAATAAATATATAAATATATATATATATATATATATACGGGGAGAGAGAGAGTGAAATTCATGTTATAACAAAAAAACCAAATTATTATTAAAACGTATTATTTTTTTATTCCCCAGCCATTCTTTTAGTATTTATTTAATTACTCCGACTTTTACCTGCTGGTACGCCGTCCGGTGTGCCCTGTGAAATGAAAGGTAGCATTCTTTATTTATTTATTCATTTATTCATTCATAACTGACAGCCTCGCGCTCCGCTCGTGCCCGGGCAGAAGAGGTGCTCCAATTTGGCTTAACTGTGACACACGCCCGTCCTCCTCCCCCGGAGCTTCCATTCGGTTAAACTTAGGGGCCGCTTGGCACCGCCCGTGCCCGGGGAAGGTGCTCCTCTTCGGCTTACTGTGACGCGAGCATGCCCTCCTCCTCCGGAGCTTCCATTCGGTTAAACTTAGGGGCCGCTTGGAACCGCCCGTGCCCGGGGAAGGTGCTCCTCTTCGGCTTACTGTGACGCGAGCATGCCCTCCTCCTCCGGAGCTTCCATTCGGTTAACCTTAGGGGCCGCTTGGAACCGCCCGTGCCCGGGGAAGGTGCTCCTCTTCGGCTTACTGTGACGCGAGCATGCCCTCCTCCTCCGGAGCTTTCATTCGGTTAAACTTAGGGGCCGCTTGGCACCGCCCGTGCCCGGGGAAGGTGCTCCTCTACGGCTTAACTGCCACGCACGCTGGCCGGAGCTCTGGTACGGTCCGAACCGTGCGAAACGTCGCCACCGATCGTGTCCGGGGGAACGTGCTCTTCTTCGTCCACTCTCCTCTTCGCCCACGCTCTTCTTCGGCGCACGCCGGCCGTCTAACCGCTCCAGCGCCCCGTCGTGCCGCTCGGCGAAACTACAATGCCCCCGAATATTTTTTAGACCCGCGAAGCACTGAACCCGCGAAAGGTGAACCGCGAAGTAGCGAGGGTTCACTGTATGTATAAGACCAAGACCTACAAAAAAGTCTCTTGGAGCAATGAGCTAGGTTTTACAGGAAGTCGGCCATTTTGAATTTACTTAAAAGGGGGCGGGTCACCACAATGGACTTTGTGTAGAAATTATCATTGGGGCCCGAGCAGCGACGGCGGCGAGGTCCCTATTGTTTTTGTAGAAATTATTATTAGGGCCTGAGCAGCGACCGCTACGAGGTCCCCATTGTTTTTGTGGAAATTATTATTATTTTTATTATTATTATTATTAGGGCCCGAGCAGTGACCGCTGCGAGGTCCCTATTGTTTTTCTAGAAATTGTTATCAGGGCCCGAGCTGCGACGGCTGCGAGGTCCCTATTGTTTTTGTAGAAAATATTATTACTTTTATTATTATTAATATTATTATTATTATTATGAGGGCCTGAGCAGCGACCGCTGCGAAGTCCCTATTGTTTTTGTAGAAATTATTATTATTATTATTTTTCCGATTGTTCGATCGCATTTTTGACCCCGAAACATGCACAAAAACTCACCAAACTTGGCAGTCTCATCGGGCATGGCGAAAAATTTGATATTTTAACGTCTAATATGAACAGGAAGTGAGTTATGAATTTTTGAAAGTCCGACTTTTGCCCTTTTTTGCATGTTTACAGGGGTCATTCTTTTGCACCCTGATCCTAAAGGCTTCATCTGATTGCCTTAAAATTCTGTCTGTAGCATCTGAAGACCTGGGACAAACACTGGGGCTAAAATTTTTTGTTTCCGAAATACTATATGACGGGGGCGGGGCTTCAAAGTTTTCACTTAAGATTTCCTTCGCCGCAATGGACAAAATGCTTCATAACTCTCCTGCACATGCTGCTAAAAATCCAAAACTTCACATGTACATAAAAAGTCTGTACCTGAAGACATCTATATGTTTATATTCAGTTATACACCTTGCGCCAATCAATATCATTTTTTACATTTTGACGTACTGCACGGTGCCCTTTTAACGAATCTGATTGAAAATTGGCTAGAAAAGACTCAAGACATTGATCTTACTCTATCCCTATTTTTGTGACTTTCCTTCGAAGGGCGTGGCTATTACGGTGCCGCAGAGTCTGATTATTCTCCGTGGCAACAAAAGTTCCTGCAAAATGATTCAGATGATCCATCTTCTCGAAATTTTTCACATTTGAGGATATTCAGGCCCTGAAGACGGCTGCCAACTTATTTTTGATCGCAGTGGTAGCGCCACCAACTGGTTAAAACAAATACAAATTATTTTCGTTGATGTTTTTCTCCGGGCAGGTGAACAAAATCTACCTTATATTTGCTCGGATGAGTGTTTAGGCCTTGAGCATGTCACAATACGAAAGTCTTTCGCCTTCTTCAGAGTGTCACATGATGCTGTCTTGTGACCCGTCTTTATCAGCTGATGTTCCATGAGGGCGTGACTTACCTGTCACAAGAATGAAGGCAAGTCACGCCCCCCGCTGTCCGTTCACTCCGCCAAGATGCTGGTCCAGGTGGTAGAGAGGATGAAGGCTCCCTTGTCTCTGTTCATGGTTTTTATGCCTCGCTTGCAGATCTCAATGGCCTCTCTGATCCAGCGCTGTTGTTTGTTCTCTTCTGTGCGGATGACCCTGCCCTTCTCCCGGTCCATGATGTGGTTTTCCCTTTTGCAGTGGTCAGTGATTGCTGATTTGTAATGTTCATGTTGTGCTTGTTCTTTTACTGCTCTGATTTTTTTCATTTTTTTGACAGGTAAGTCACACCCTCATGGAACATCAGCTCAAGACACCATCATGCGACACTCTGAAGAAGGCGAAAGACTCGCCGAAACATGTCAGGTAAAAAATTAACCTAAAACATAATTGTCTGCTTTTAATGAATCAGTCAAATATCAATAATAAGAAGACAAAATGAACCTAATACAAATAAATGAATGCTTAATAACTCCCCTGCACATGCTCCTAAAAATCCAAACCTTCACCTGTAAATAAAACGTCCCGACCTGAAGACATCTTAATGTTATTATTTTGTATATATAATAATATAATATATACAATATATATAATAAATATATATATATATATATATATATATATATATATATATATATATATATATATACGGGGAGAGAGAGAGTGAAATTCATTTTATAACAAAAAAACCAAATTATTATTAAAACGTATTATTTTTTTATTCCCCAGCCATTCTTTTTGTATTTATTTAATTACTCCGACTTTTACCTGCTGGTACGCCGTCCGGTGTGCCCTGTGAAATGAAAGGTGGCATTCTTTATTTATTTATTCATTTATTCATTCATAACTGACAGCCTCGCGCTCCGCTCGTGCCCGGGCGGAAGAGGTGCTCCAATTCGGCTTAACTGTGACACACGCCCGCCCTCCTCCCCCGGAACTTCCATTCGGTTAAACTTAGGGGCCGCTTGGCACCGCCCATGCCCGGGGAAGGTGCTCCTCTTCGGCTTACTGTGACGCGAGCATGCCCTCCTCCTCCGGAGCTTCCATTCAGTTAAACTTAGGGGCCGCTTGGAACCGCCCGTGCCCGGGGAAGGTGCTCCTCTTCGGCTTACTGTGACGCGAGCATGCCCTCCTCCTCCGGAGCTTCCATTCGGTTAAACTTAGGGGCCGCTTGGAACCGCCCGTGCCCGGGGAAGGTGCTCCTCTTCGGCTTACTGTGACGCGAGCATGCCCTCCTCCTCCGGAGCTTCCATTCGGTTAAACTTAGGGGCCGCTTGGCACCGCCCGTGCCCGGGGAAGGTGCTCTTCTACGGCTTAACTGCCACGCACGCCGGCCGGAGCTCTGGTACGGTCCGAACCGCGCGAAACGTCGCCACCGATCGTGTCCGGGAGAACGTGCTCTTCTTCGTCCACTCTCCTCTTCGCCCACGCTCTTCTTCGGCGCACGCCGGCCGTCTAACCGCTCCAGCGCCCCGTCGTGCCGCTCGGCGAAA
The DNA here is from genome assembly GCF_059441095.1 of Idiotropiscis lumnitzeri. Classification (NCBI taxonomy): domain Eukaryota; kingdom Metazoa; phylum Chordata; class Actinopteri; order Syngnathiformes; family Syngnathidae; genus Idiotropiscis; species Idiotropiscis lumnitzeri. The sequence continues at coordinate 586,719 of NW_028283654.1, forward strand.
CTACAATGCCCCCGAATATTTTTTAGACCCGCGAAGCACTGAACCCGCGAAAGGTGAACCGCGAAGTAGCGAGGGTTCACTGTATGTATAAGACCAAGACCTACAAAAAAGTCTCTTGGAGCAATGAGCTAGGTTTTACAGGAAGTCGGCCATTTTGAATTTACTTAAAAGGGGGCGGGTCACCACAATGGACTTTGTGTAGAAATTATTATTGGGGCCCGAGCAGCGACGGCGGCGAGGTCCCTATTGTTTTTGTAGAAATTATTATTAGGGCCTGAGCAGCGACCGCTACGAGGTCCCCATTGTTTTTGTGGAAATTATTATTATTTTTATTATTATTATTATTAGGGCCCGAGCAGTGACCGCTGCGAGGTCCCTATTGTTTTTCTAGAAATTGTTATTAGGGCCCGAGCTGCGACGGCTGCGAGGTCCCTATTGTTTTTGTAGAAAATATTATTACTTTTATTATTATTAATATTATTATTATTATTATTAGGGCCTGAGCAGCGACCGCTGCGAAGTCCCTATTGTTTTTGTAGAAATTATTATTATTATTATTTTTCCGATTGTTCGATCGCATTTTTGACCCCCGAAACATGCACAAAAACTCACCAAACTTGGCAGTCTCATCGGGCATGGCGAAAAATTTGATATTTTAACGTCTAATATGAACAGGAAGTGAGTTATGAATTTTTGAAAGTCCGACTTTTGCCCTTTTTTGCATGTTTACAGGGGTCATTCTTTTGCACCCTGATCCTAAAGGCTTCATCTGATTGCCTTAAAATTCTGTCTGTAGCATCTGAAGACCTGGGACAAACACTGGGGCTAAAATTTTTTGTTTCCGAAATACTATATGACGGGGGCGGGGCTTCAAAGTTTTCACTTAAGATTTCCTTCGCCGCAATGGACAAAATGCTTCATAACTCTCCTGCACATGCTGCTAAAAATCCAAAACTTCACATGTACATAAAAAGTCTGTACCTGAAGACATCTATATGTTTATATTCAGTTATACACCTTGCGCCAATCAATATCATTTTTTACATTTTGACGTACTGCACGGTGCCCTTTTAACGAATCTGATTGAAAATTGGCTAGAAAAGACTCAAGACATTGATCTTACTCTATCCCTATTTTTGTGACTTTCCTTCGAAGGGCGTGGCTATTACGGTGCCGCAGAGTCTGATTATTCTCCGTGGCAACAAAAGTTCCTGCAAAATGATTCAGATGATCCATCTTCTCGAAATTTTTCACATTTGAGGATATTCAGGCCCTGAAGACGGCTGCCAACTTATTTTTGATCGCAGTGGTAGCGCCACCAACTGGTTAAAACAAATACAAATTATTTTCGTTGATGTTTTTCTCCGGGCAGGTGAACAAAATCTACCTTATATTTGCTCGGATGAGTGTTTAGGCCTTGAGCATGTCACAATACGAAAGTCTTTCGCCTTCTTCAGAGTGTCACATGATGCTGTCTTGTGACCCGTCTTTATCAGCTGATGTTCCATGAGGGCGTGACTTACCTGTCACAAGAATGAAGGCAAGTCACGCCCCCCGCTGTCCGTTCACTCCGCCAAGATGCTGGTCCAGGTGGTAGAGAGGATGAAGGCTCCCTTGTCTCTGTTCATGGTTTTTATGCCTCGCTTGCAGATATCAATGGCCTCTCTGATCCAGCGCTGTTGTTTGTTCTCTTCTGTGCGGATGACCCTGCCCTTCTCCCGGTCCATGATGTGGTTTTCCCTTTTGCAGTGGTCAGTGATTGCTGATTTGTAATGTTCATGTTGTGCTTGTTCTTTTACTGCTCTGATTTTTTTCATTTTTTTGACAGGTAAGTCACACCCTCATGGAACATCAGCTCAAGACACCATCATGCGACACTCTGAAGAAGGCGAAAGACTCGCCGAAACATGTCAGGTAAAAAATTAACCTAAAACATAATTGTCTGCTTTTAATGAATCAGTCAAATATCAATAATAAGAAGACAAAATGAACCTAATACAAATAAATGAATGCTTAATAACTCCCCTGCACATGCTCCTAAAAATCCAAACCTTCACCTGTAAATAAAACGTCCCGACCTGAAGACATCGTAATGTTATTATTTTGTTATACACACAGTGCCGCCAAGTGGAATCAAAAATTTGTTTTTATTTTAATTTTCACGTACTGCACGGTGCCCTTTTGACGAATCCGACTGAAAATTAGTCAGAAAAGACTCAAGACAATGATCTTACTCTCTGCCGAATTTTGTGACGTTTTGGCAAAAGGCGTGGCTATTAAGGTGCTGAAAAGTCCGATTGTACTCTGTGGCAACAAAAGCTCCGGCAACATGACTCAGATGATCCTATCTTCTCGAAGTTGTACACATTTGAGGATACTTCAGCCCTGAAGACATCTACCAACTTATTTTACATCGTAGTAGTAGCGCCACCAACTGGTAAAAGCTAATACAAGTTATTTTCTTGGATGTTTTTCTCCGTGCAACTCAACAAGGTCGCCCTCATATATGCTCGGATGACTGTTTCGGCCATGAGGATGTCACAATACGAAATTCGTCCTTTTTCGTGAAAAGTTGTGGGAGTGGCATTGCACTGTTCGGCAATAAAACAAAGCTGATTATGAGGTTCTAAATATGAACGACAACTCGTAAAACTTTACACACACATCAGGCCGAGCAAATTTATCAATATTTTATACGTTAGTTGTGCAGCTTTTTTGAAATGGCTCGCCATGGCCCTCGAGAAATGTTAAAAAAAGCAGCTCTGGTTGAGTGTTTCACCTCGCTTTTTGTAAATTTTATGGAGTACAGTGAACCCTCGGTTATCGCGGTTAATGGGGACCGAGACCACCCGCGAAAACTGAAAATCCGCGAAGTAGCGGCGCACCTTCAAAAATGCTTAAAAAAAATATACAATATATATAATAAATATATATATATATATATATATATATATATATATATATATATATATATATATATATATATATATATATATACGGGGAGAGAGAGAGTGAAATTCATGTTATAACAAAAAAACCAAATTATTATTAAAACGTATTATTTTTTTATTCCCCAGCCATTCTTTTAGTATTTATTTAATTACTCCGACTTTTACCTGCTGGTACGCCGTCCGGTGTGCCCTGTGAAATGAAAGGTGGCATTCTTTATTTATTTATTCATTTATTCATTCATAACTGACAGCCTCGCGCTCCGCTCGTGCCCGGGTAGAAGAGGTGCTCCAATTTGGCTTAACTGTGACACACGCCCGCCCTCCTCCCCCGGAGCTTCCATTCGGTTAAACTTAGGGGCCGCTTGGCACCGCCCGTGCCCGGGGAAGGTGCTCCTCTTCGGCTTACTGTGACGCGAGCATGCCCTCCTCCTCCGGAGCTTCCATTCGGTTAAACTTAGGGGCCGCTTGGAACCGCCCGTGCCCGGGGAAGGTGCTCCTCTACGGCTTAACTGCCACGCACGCCGGCCGGAGCTCTGGTACGGTCCGAACCGCGCGAAACGTCGCCACTGATCGTGTCCGGGAGAACGTGCTCTTCTTCGTCCACTCTCCTCTTCGCCCACGCTCTTCTTCGGCGCACGCCGGCCGTCTAACCGCTCCAGCGCCCCGTCGTGCCGCTCGGCGAAACTACAATGCCCCCGAATATTTTTTAGACCCGCGAAGCACTGAACCCGCGAAAGGTGAACCGCGAAGTAGCGAGGGTTCACTGTATGTATAAGACCAAGACCTACAAAAAAGTCTCTTGGAGCAATGAGCTAGGTTTTACAGGAAGTCGGCCATTTTGAATTTACTTAAAAGGGGGCGGGTCACCACAATGGACTTTGTGTAGAAATTATTATTGGGGCCCGAGCAGCGACCGCGGCGAGGTCCCTATTGTTTTTGTAGAAATTATTATTATTATTATTTTTCCGATTGTTCGATCGCATTTTTGACCCCCGAAACATGCACAAAAACTCACCAAACTTGGCAGTCTCATCGGGCATGGCGAAAAATTTGATATTTTAACGTCTAATATGAACAGGAAGTGAGTTATGAATTTTTGAAAGTCCGACTTTTGCCCTTTTTTGCATGTTTACAGGGGTCATTCTTTTGCACCCTGATCCTAAAGGCTTCATCTGATTGCCTTAAAATTCTGTCTGTAGCATCTGAAGACCTGGGACAAACACTGGGGCTAAAATTTTTTGTTTCCGAAATACTATATGACGGGGGCGGGGCTTCAAAGTATTCACTTAAGATTTCCTTCGCCGCAATGGACAAAATGCTTAATAACTCTCCTGCACATGCTGCTAAAAATCCAAAACTTCACATGTACATAAAGAGTCTGTACCTGAAGACATCTATATGTTTATATTCAGTTATACACCTTGCGCCAATCAATATCATTTTTTACATTTTGACGTACTGCATGGTGCCCTTTTAACGAATCCGATTGAAAATTGGCTAGAAAAGACTCAAGACATTGATCTTACTCTATCCCTATTTTTATGACTTTCCTTCAAAGGGCGTGGCTATTACGGTGCCGCAGAGTCTGATTATTCTCCGTGGCAACAAAAGTTCCTGCAAAATGATTCAGATGATCCATCTTCTGGAAATCTTTCACATTTGAGGATATTCAGGCCCTGAAGACGGCTGCCAACTTATTTTTGATCGCAGTGTTAGCGCCACCAACTGGTTAAAACAAATACAAATTATTTTCGTTGATGTTTTTCTCCGGGCAGGTGAACAAAATCTACCTTATATTTGCTCGGATGAGTGTTTAGGCCTTGAGCATGTCACAATACAAAAGTCTTTCGCCTTCTTCAGAGTGTCACATGATGCTGTCTTGTGACCCGTCTTTATCAGCTGATGTTCCATGAGGGCGTGACTTACCTGTCACAAGAATGAAGGCAAGTCACGCCCCCCGCTGTCCGTTCACTCCGCCAAGATGCTGGTCCAGGTGGTAGAGAGGATGAAGGCTCCCTTGTCTCTGTTCATGGTTTTTATGCCTCGCTTGCAGATCTCAATGGCCTCTCTGATCCAGCGCTGTTGTTTGTTCTCTTCGGTGCGGATGACCCTGCCCTTCTCCCGGTCCATGATGTGGTTTTCCCTTTTGCAGTGGTCAGTGATTGCTGATTTGTAATGTTCATGTTGTGCTTGTTCTTTGACTGCTCTGATTTTTCATTTTTTTGACAGGTAAGTCACACCCTCATGGAACATCAGCTGATAAAGACGGGTCTCAAGACACCATCATGCGACACTCTGAAGAAGGCGAAAGACTCGCCGAAACATGTCAGGTAAAAAATTAACCTAAAACATAATTGTCTGCTTTTAATGAATCAGTCAAATATCAATAATAAGAAGACAAAATGAACCTAATACAAATAAATAAATGCTTAATAACTCCCCTGCACATGCTCCTAAAAATCCAAACCTTCACCTGTAAATAAAACGTCCCGACCTGAAGACATCTTAATGTTATTATTTTGTTATACACACAGTGCCGCCAAGTGGAATCAAAAATTTGTTTTTATTTTAATTTTCACGTACTGCACGGTGCCCTTTTGACGAATCCGACTGAAAATTAGTCAGAAAAGACTCAAGACAATGATCTTACTCTCTGCCGAATTTTGTGACGTTTTGGCAAAAGGCGTGGCTATTAAGGTGCTGAAAAGTCCGATTGTACTCTGTGGCAACAAAAGCTCCGGCAACATGACTCAGATGATCCTATCTTCTCGAAGTTGTACACATTTGAGGATACTTCAGCCCTGAAGACATCTACCAACTTATTTTACATCGTAGTAGTAGCGCCACCAACTGGTAAAAGCTAATACAAGTTATTTTCTTGGATGTTTTTCTCCGTGCAACTCAACAAGGTCGCCCTCATATATGCTCGGATGACTGTTTCGGCCATGAGGATGTCACAATACGAAATTCGTGATTTTTCGTGAAAAGTTGTGGGAGTGGCATTGCACTGTTCGGCAATAAAACAAAGCTGATTATGAGGTTCTAAATATGAACGACAACTCGTAAAACTTTACACACACATGAGGCCGAGCAAATTTATCAATATTTTATACGTTAGTTGTGCAGCTTTTTTGAAATGGCTCGCCATGGCCCTCGAGAAATGTTAAAAAAAAGCAGCTCTGGTTGAATGTTTCACCTCGCTTTTTGTAAATTTTATGGAGTACAGTGAACCCTCGGTTATCGCGGTTAATGGGGACCGAGACCATCCGCGAAAACTGAAAATCCGCGAAGTAGCGGCGCACCTTCAAAAATGCTTAAAAAAAATATACAATATATATAATAAATATATAAATATATATATATATATATATATTTATATATACGGGGAGAGAGAGAGTGAAATTCATGTTATAACAAAAAAAACAAATTATTATTAAAACGTATTATTTTTTTATTCCCCAGCCATTCTTTTTGTATTTATTTAATTACTCCGACTTTTACCTGCTGGTACGCCGTCCGGTGTGCCCTGTGAAATGAAAGGTGGCATTCTTTATTTATTTATTCATTTATTCATTCATAACTGACAGCCTCGCGCTCCGCTCGTGCCCGGGCAGAAGAGGTGCTCCAATTTGGCTTAACTGTGACACACGCCCGTCCTCCTCCCCCGGAGCTTCCATTCGGTTAAACTTAGGGGCCGCTTGGCACCGCCCGTGCCCGGGGAAGGTGCTCCTCTTCGGCTTACTGTGACGCGAGCATGCCCTCCTCCTCCGGAGCTTCCATTCGGTTAAACTTAGGGGCCGCTTGGAACCGCCCGTGCCCGGGGAAGGTGCTCCTCTACGGCTTAACTGCCACGCACGCCGGCCGGAGCTCTGGTACGGTCCGAACCGCGCGAAACGTCGCCACCGATCGTGTCCGGGAGAACGTGCTCTTCTTCGTCCACTCTCCTCTTCGCCCACGCTCTTCTTCGGCGCACGCCGGCCGTCTAACCGCTCCAGCGCCCCGTCGTGCCGCTCGGCGAAACTACAATGCCCCCAAATATTTTTTAGACCCGCGAAGCACTGAACCCGCGAAAGGTGAACCGCGAAGTAGCGAGGGTTCACTGTATGTATAAGACCAAGACCTACAAAAAAGTCTCTTGGAGCAATGAGCTAGGTTTTACAGGAAGTCGGCCATTTTGAATTTACTTAAAAGGGGGCGGGTCACCACAATGGACTTTGTGTAGAAATTATTATTGGGGCCCGAGCAGCGACGGCGGCGAGGTCCCTATTGTTTTTGTAGAAATTATTATTAGGGCCTGAGCAGCGACCGCTACGAGGTCCCCATTGTTTTTGTGGAAATTATTATTATTTTTATTATTATTATTATTAGGGCCCGAGCAGTGACCGCTGCGAGGTCCCTATTGTTTTTCTAGAAATTGTTATTAGGGCCCGAGCTGCGACGGCTGCGAGGTCCCTATTGTTTTTGTAGAAAATATTATTACTTTTATTATTATTAATATTATTATTATTATTATTAGGGCCTGAGCAGCGACCGCTGCGAAGTCCCTATTGTTTTTGTAGAAATTATTATTATTATTATTTTTCCGATTGTTCGATCGCATTTTTGACCCCGAAACATGCACAAAAACTCACCAAACTTGGCAGTCTCATCGGGCATGGCGAAAAATTTGATATTTTAACGTCTAATATGAACAGGAAGTGAGTTATGAATTTTTGAAAGTCCGACTTTTGCCCTTTTTTGCATGTTTACAGGGGTCATTCTTTTGCACCCTGATCCTAAAGGCTTCATCTGATTGCCTTAAAATTCTGTCTGTAGCATCTGAAGACCTGGGACAAACACTGGGGCTAAAATTTTTTGTTTCCGAAATACTATATGACGGGGGCGGGGCTTCAAAGTTTTCACTTAAGATTTCCTTCGCCGCAATGGACAAAATGCTTAATAACTCTCCTGCACATGCTGCTAAAAATCCAAAACTTCACATGTACATAAAAAGTCTGTACCTGAAGACATCTATATGTTTATATTCAGTTATACACCTTGCGCCAATCAATATCATTTTTTACATTTTGACGTACTGCACGGTGCCCTTTTAACGAATCTGATTGAAAATTGGCTAGAAAAGACTCAAGACATTGATCTTACTCTATCCCTATTTTTGTGACTTTCCTTCGAAGGGCGTGGCTATTACGGTGCCGCAGAGTCTGATTATTCTCCGTGGCAACAAAAGTTCCTGCAAAATGATTCAGATGATCCATCTTCTCGAAATTTTTCACATTTGAGGATATTCAGGCCCTGAAGACGGCTGCCAACTTATTTTTGATCGCAGTGGTAGCGCCACCAACTGGTTAAAACAAATACAAATTATTTTCGTTGATGTTTTTCTCCGGGCAGGTGAACAAAATCTACCTTATATTTGTTCGGATGAGTGTTTAGGCCTTGAGCATGTCACAATACGAAAGTCTTTCGCCTTCTTCAGAGTGTCACATGATGCTGTCTTGTGACCCGTCTTTATCAGCTGATGTTCCATGAGGGCGTGACTTACCTGTCACAAGAATGAAGGCAAGTCACGCCCCCCGCTGTCCGTTCACTCCGCCAAGATGCTGGTCCAGGTGGTAGAGAGGATGAAGGCTCCCTTGTCTCTGTTCATGGTTTTTATGCCTCGCTTGCAGATCTCAATGGCCTCTCTGATCCAGCGCTGTTGTTTGTTCTCTTCTGTGCGGATGACCCTGCCCTTCTCCCGGTCCATGATGTGGTTTTCCCTTTTGCAGTGGTCAGTGATTGCTGATTTGTAATGTTCATGTTGTGCTTGTTCTTTTACTGCTCTGATTTTTTTCATTTTTTTGACAGGTAAGTCACACCCTCATGGAACATCAGCTCAAGACACCATCATGCGACACTCTGAAGAAGGCGAAAGACTCGCCGAAACATGTCAGGTAAAAAATTAACCTAAAACATAATTGTCTGCTTTTAATGAATCAGTCAAATATCAATAATAAGAAGACAAAATGAACCTAATACAAATAAATGAATGCTTAATAACTCCCCTGCACATGCTCCTAAAAATCCAAACCTTCACCTGTAAATAAAACGTCCCGACCTGAAGACATCGTAATGTTATTATTTTGTTATACACACAGTGCCGCCAAGTGGAATCAAAAATTTGTTTTTATTTTAATTTTCACGTACTGCACGGTGCCCTTTTGACGAATCCGACTGAAAATTAGTCAGAAAAGACTCAAGACAATGATCTTACTCTCTGCCGAATTTCTTGACGTTTTGGCAAAAGGCGTGGCTATTAAGGTGCTGAAAAGTCCGATTGTACTCTGTGGCAACAAAAGCTCCGGCAACATGACTCAGATGATCCTATCTTCTCGAAGTTGTACACATTTGAGGATACTTCAGCCCTGAAGACATCTACCAACTTATTTTACATCGTAGTAGTAGCGCCACCAACTGGTAAAAGCTAATACAAGTTATTTTCTTGGATGTTTTTCTCCGTGCAACTCAACAAGGTCGCCCTCATATATGCTCGGATGACTGTTTCGGCCATGAGGATGTCACAATACGAAATTCGTCCTTTTTCGTGAAAAGTTGTGGGAGTGGCATTACACTGTTCGGCAATAAAACAAAGCTGATTATGAGGTTCTAAATATGAACGACAACTCGTAAAACTTTACACACACATCAGGCCGAGCAAATTTATCAATATTTTATACGTTAGTTGTGCAGCTTTTTTGAAATGGCTCGCCATGGCCCTCGAGAAATGTTAAAAAAAAGCAGCTCTGGTTGAGTGTTTCACCTCGCTTTTTGTAAATTTTATGGAGTACAGTGAACCCTCGGTTATCGCGGTTAATGGGGACCGAGACCACCCGCGAAAACTGAAAATCCGCGAAGTAGCGGCGCACCTTCAAAAATGCTTAAAAAAAATATACAATATATATAATAAATATATATATATATATATATATATATATATATATATATATATATATACGGGGAGAGAGAGAGTGAAATTCATGTTATAACAAAAAAAACAAATTATTATTAAAACGTATTATTTTTTTATTCCCCAGCCATTCTTTTAGTATTTATTTAATTACTCCGACTTTTACCTGCTGGTACGCCGTCCGGTGTGCCCTGTGAAATGAAAGGTGGCATTCTTTATTTATTTATTCATTTATTCATTCATAACTGACAGCCTCGCGCTCCGCTCGTGCCCGGGCAGAAGAGGTGCTCCAATTTGGCTTAACTGTGACACACGCCCGCCCTCCTCCCCCGGAGCTTCCATTCGGTTAAACTTAGGGGCCGCTTGGCACCGCCCGTGCCGGGGGAAGGTGCTCCTCTTCGGCTTACTGTGACGCGAGCATGCCCTCCTCCTCCGGAGCTTCCATTCGGTTAAACTTAGGGGCCGCTTGGAACCGCCCGTGCCCGGGGAAGGTGCTCCTCTACGGCTTAACTGCCACGCACGCCGGCCGGAGCTCTGGTACGGTCCGAACCGCGCGAAACGTCGCCACCGATCGTGTCCGGGGGAACGTGCTCTTCTTCGTCCACTCTCCTCTTCGCCCACGCTCTTCTTCGGCGCACGCCGGCCGTCTAACCGCTCCAGCGCCCCGTCGTGCCGCTCTGCGAAACTACAATGCCCCCGAATATTTTTTAGACCCGCGAAGCACTGAACCCGCGAAAGGTGAACCGCGAAGTAGCGAGGGTTCACTGTATGTATAAGACCAAGACCTACAAAAAAGTCTCTTGGAGCAATGAGCTAGGTTTTACAGGAAGTCGGCCATTTTGAATTTACTTAAAAGGGGGCGGGTCACCACAATGGACTTTGTGTAGAAATTATTATTGGGGCCCGAGCAGCGACCGCGGCGAGGTCCCTATTGTTTTTGTAGAAAACATTATTACTTTTATTATTATTATTATTATTATTATTAGGGCCTGAGCAGCGACCGCTGCGAAGTCCCTATTGTTTTTGTAGAAATTATTATTATTATTATTTTTCCGATTGTTCGATCGCATTTTTGACCCCCGAAACATGCACAAAAACTCACCAAACTTGGCAGTCTCATCGGGCATGGCGAAAAATTTGATATTTTAACGTCTAATATGAACAGGAAGTGAGTTATGAATTTTTGAAAGTCCGACTTTTGCCCTTTTTTGCATGTTTACAGGGGTCATTCTTTTGCACCCTGATCCTAAAGGCTTCATCTGATTGCCTTAAAATTCTGTCTGTAGCATCTGAAGACCTGGGACAAACACTGGGGCTAAAACTTTTTGTTTCCGAAATACTATATGACGGGGGCGGGGCTTCAAAGTTTTCACTTAAGATTTCCTTCGCCGCAATGGACAAAATGCTTAATAACTCTCCTTCACATGCTGCTAAAAATCCAAAACTTCACATGTACATAAAGAGTCTGTACCTGAAGACATCGATATGTTTATATTCAGTTATACACCTTGCGCCAATCAATATCATTTTTTACATTTTGACGTACTGCATGGTACCCTTTTAACGAATCCGATTGAAAATTGGCTAGAAAAGACTCAAGACATTGATCTTACTCTATCCCTATTTTTATGACTTTCCTTCAAAGGGCGTGGCTATTACGGTGCCGCAGAGTCTGATTATTCTCCGTGGCAACAAAAGTTCCTGCAAAATGATTCAGATGATCCATCTTCTGGAAATCTTTCACATTTGAGGATATTCAGGCCCTGAAGACGGCTGCCAACTTATTTTTGATCGCAGTGGTAGCGCCACCAACTGGTTAAAACAAATACAAATTATTTTCGTTGATGTTTTTCTCCGGGCAGGTGAACAAAATCTACCTTATATTTGCTCGGATGAGTGTTTAGGCCTTGAGCATGTCACAATACAAAAGTCTTTCGCCTTCTTCAGAGTGTCACATGATGCTGTCTTGTGACCCGTCTTTATCAGCTGATGTTCCATGAGGGCGTGACTTACCTGTCACAAGAATGAAGGCAAGTCACGCCCCCCGCTGTCCGTTCACTCCGCCAAGATGCTGGTCCAGGTGGTAGAGAGGATGAAGGCTCCCTTGTCTCTGTTCATGGTTTTTATGCCTCGCTTGCAGATCTCAATGGCCTCTCTGATCCAGCGCTGTTGTTTGTTCTCTTCTGTGCGGATGACCCTGCCCTTCTCCCGGTCCATGATGTGGTTTTCCCTTTTGCAGTGGTCAGTGATTGCTGATTTGTAATGTTCATGTTGTGCTTGTTCTTTTACTGCTCTGATTTTTTCATTTTTTTGACAGGTAAGTCACACCCTCATGGAACATCAGCTGATAAAGACGGGTCTCAAGACACCATCATGCGACACTCTGAAGAAGGCGAAAGACTCGCCGAAACATGTCAGGTAAAAAATTAACCTAAAACATAATTGTCTGCTTTTAATGAATCAGTCAAATATCAATAATAAGAAGACAAAATGAACCTAATACAAATAAATGAATGCTTAATAACTCCCCTGCACATGCTCCTAAAAATCCAAACCTTCACCTGTAAATAAAACGTCCCGACCTGAAGACATCTTAATGTTATTATTTTGTTATACACACAGTGCCGCCAAGTGGAATCAAAAAATTTTTTTTATTTTAATTTTCACGTACTGCACGGTGCCCTTTTGACGAATCCGACTGAAAATTAGTCAGAAAAGACTCAAGACAATGATCTTACTCTCTGCCGAATTTTGTGACGTTTTGGCAAAAGGCGTGGCTATTAAGGTGCTGAAAAGTCCGATTGTACTCTGTGGCAACAAAAGCTCCGGCAACATGACTCAGATGATCCTATCTTCTCGAAGTTGTACACATTTGAGGATACTTCAGCCCTGAAGACATCTACCAACTTATTTTACATCGTAGTAGTAGCGCCACCAACTGGTAAAAGCTAATACAAGTTATTTTCTTGGATGTTTTTCTCCGTGCAACTCAACAAGGTCGCCCTCATATATGCTCGGATGACTGTTTCGGCCATGAGGATGTCACAATACGAAATTAGTCCTTTTTCGTGAAAAGTTGTGGGAGTGGCATTGCACTGTTCGGCAATAAAACAACGCTGATTATGAGGTTCTAAATATGAACGACAACTCGTGAAACTTTACACACACATCAGGCCGAGCAAATTTATCAATATTTTATACGTTAGTTGTGCAGCTTTTTTGAAATGGCTCGCCATGGCCCTCGAGAAATGTTTTAAAAAAAGCAGCTCTGGTTGAGTGTTTCACCTCGCTTTTTGTAAATTTTATGGAGTACAGTGAACCCTCGGTTATCGCGGTTAATGGGGACCGAGACCACCCGCGAAAACTGAAAATCCGCGAAGTAGCGGCGCACCTTCAAAAATGCTTAAAAAAAATATACAATATATATAATAAATATATATATATATATATATATATATATATATATATATACGGGGAGAGAGAGAGTGAAATTCATGTTATAACAAAAAAAACTAATTATTATTAAAACGTATTATTTTTTTATTCCCCAGCCATTCTTTTTGTATTTATTTAATTACTCCGACTTTTACCTGCTGGTACGCCGTCCGGTGTGCCCTGTGAAATGAAAGGTGGCATTCTTTATTTATTTATTCATTTATTCATTCATAACTGACAGCCTCGCGCTCCGCTCGTGCCCGGGCAGAAGAGGTGCTCCAATTTGGCTTAACTGTGACACACGCCCGCCCTCCTCCCCCGGAGCTTCCATTCGGTTAAACTTAGGGGCCGCTTGGCACCGCCCGTGCCCGGGGAAGGTGCTCCTCTTCGGCTTACTGTGACGCGAGCATGCCCTCCTCCTCCGGAGCTTCCATTCGGTTAAACTTAGGGGCCGCTTGGAACCGCCCGTGCCCGGGGAAGGTGCTCCTCTTCGGCTTACTGTGACGCGAGCATGCCCTCCTCCTCCGGAGCTTCCATTCGGTTAAACTTAGGGGCCGCTTGGCACCGCCCGTGCCCGGGGAAGGTGCTCCTCTACGGCTTAACTGCCACGCACGCTGGCCGGAGCTCTGGTACGGTCCGAACCGCGCGAAACGTCGCCACCGATCGTGTCCGGGGGAACGTGCTCTTCTTCGTCCACTCTCCTCTTCGCCCACGCTCTTCTTCGGCGCACGCCGGCCGTCTAACCGCTCCAGCGCCCCGTCGTGCCGCTCGGCGAAACTACAATGCCCCCGAATATTTTTTAGACCCGCGAAGCACTGAACCCGCGTAAGGTGAACCGCGAAGTAGCGAGGGTTCACTGTATGTATAAGACCAAGACCTACAAAAAAGTCTCTTGGAGCAATGAGCTAGGTTTTACAGGAAGTCGGCCATTTTGAATTTACTTAAAAGGGGGCGGGTCACCACAATGGACTTTGTGTAGAAATTATTATTGGGGCCCGAGCAGCGACCGCGGCGAGGTCCCTATTGTTTTTGTAGAAAATATTATTACTTTTATTATTATTATTATTATTATTATTAGGGCCTGAGCAGCGACCGCTGCGAAGTCCCTATTGTTTTTGTAGAAATTATTATTATTATTATTTTTCCGATTGTTCGATCGCATTTTTGACCCCCGAAACATGCACAAAAACTCACCAAACTTGGCAGTCTCATCGGGCATGGCGAAAAATTTGATATTTTAACGTCTAATATGAACAGGAAGTGAGTTATGAAATTTTGAAAGTCCGACTTTTGCCCTTTTTTGCATGTTTACAGGGGTCATTCTTTTGCACCCTGTTCCTAAAGGCTTCATCTGATTGCCTTAAAATTCTGTCTGTAGCATCTGAAGACCTGGCACAAACACTGGGGCTAAAATTTTTTGTTTCCGAAATACTATATGACGGGGGCGGGGCATCAAAGTTTTCACTTAAGATTTCCTTCGCCGCAATGGACAAAATGCTTAATAACTCTCCTGCACATGCTGCTAAAAATCCAAAACTTCACATGTACATAAAGAGTCTGTACCTGAAGACATCTATATGTTTATATTCAGTTATACACCTTGCGCCAATCAATATCATTTTTTACATTTTGACGTACTGCACGGTGCCCTTTTAACGAATCTGATTGAAAATTGGCTAGAAAAGACTCAAGACATTGATCTTACTCTATCCCTATTTTTGTGACTTTCCTTCGAAGGGCGTGGCTATTACGGTGCCGCAGAGTCTGATTATTCTCCGTGGCAACAAAAGTTCCTGCAAAATGATTCAGATGATCCATCTTCTCGAAATTTTTCACATTTGAGGATATTCAGGCCCTGAAGACGGCTGCCAACTTATTTTTGATCGCAGTGGTAGCGCCACCAACTGGTTAAAACAAATACAAATTATTTTCGTTGATTTTTTTCTCCGGGCAGGTTAACAAAATCTACCTTACATTTGCTCGGATGAGTGTTTAGGCCTTGAGGATGTCACAATACGAAAGTCTTTCGCCTTCTTCAGAGTGTCACATGATGGTGTCTTGTGGCCCGTCTTTATCAGCTGATGTTCCATGAGGGCGTGACTTACCTGTCACAAGAATGAAGGCAAGTCACGCCCCCCGCTGTCCGTTCACTCCGCCAAAATGCTGCTCCAGGTGGTAGAGAGGATGAAGGCTCCCTTGTCTCTGTTCATGGTTTTTATGCCTCGCTTGCAGATCTCAATGGCCTCTCTGATCCAGCGCTGTTGTTTGTTCTCTTCGGTGCGGATGACCCTGCCCTTCTCCCGGTCCATGATGTGGTTTTCCCTTTTGCAGTGGTCAGTGATTGCTGATTTGTAATGTTCATGTTGTGCTTGTTCTTTTACTGCTCTGATTTTTCATTTTTTTGACAGGTAAGTCACACCCTCATGGAACATCAGCTGATAAAGACGGGTCTCAAGACACAATCATGCGACACTCTGAAGAAGGCGAAAGACTCGCCGAAACATGTCAGGTAAAAAATTAACCTAAAACATAATTGTCTGCTTTTAATGAATCAGTCAAATATCAATAATAAGAAGACAAAATGAACCTAATACAAATAAATGAATGCTTAATAACTCCCCTGCACATGCTCCTAAAAATCCAAACCTTCACCTGTAAATAAAACGTCCCGACCTGAAGACATCTTAATGTTATTATTTTGTTATACACACAGTGCCGCCAAGTGGAATCAAAAATGTGTTTTTATTTTAATTTTCACGTACTGCACGGTGCCCTTTTGACGAATCCGACTGAAAATTAGTCAGAAAAGACTCAAGACAATGATCTTACTCTCTGCCGAATTTTGTGACGTTTTGGCAAAAGGCGTGGCTATTAAGGTGCTGAAAAGTCCGATTGTACTCTGTGGCAACAAAAGCTCCGGCAACATGACTCAGATGATCCTATCTTCTCGAAGTTGTACACATTTGAGGATACTTCAGCCCTGAAGACATCTACCAACTTATTTTACATCGTAGTAGTAGCGCCACCAACTGGTAAAAGCTAATACAAGTTATTTTCTTGGATGTTTTTCTCCGTGCAACTCAACAAGGTCGCCCTCATATATGCTCGGATGACTGTTTCGGCCATGAGGATGTCACAATACGAAATTCGTGATTTTTCGTGAAAAGTTGTGGGAGTGGCATTGCACTGTTCGGCAATAAAACAAAGCTGATTATGAGGTTCTAAATATGAACGACATCTCGTAAAACTTTACACACACATCAGGCCGAGCAAATTTATCAATATTTTATACGTTAGTTGTGCAGCTTTTTTGAAATGGCTCGCCATGGCCCTCGAGAAATGTTAAAAAAAAGCAGCTCTGGTTGAGTGTTTCACCTCGCTTTTTGTAAATTTTATGGAGTACAGTGAACCCTCGGTTATCGCGGTTAATGGGGACCGAGACCACCCGCGAAAACTGAAAATCCGCGAAGTAGCGGCGCACCTTCAAAAATGCTTAAAAAAAATATACAATATATATAATAAATATATAAATATATATATATATATATATATATATATATATATATATATATATATATATATATATATACGGGGAGAGAGAGAGTGAAATTCATGTTATAACAAAAAAACCAAATTAATATTAAAACGTATTATTTTTTTATTCCCCAGCCATTCTTTTTGTATTTATTTAATTACTCCGACTTTTACCTGCTGGTACGCCGTCCGGTGTGCCCTGTGAAATGAAAGGTGGCATTCTTTATTTATTTATTCATTCATAACTGACAGCCTCGCGCTCCGCTCGTGCCCGGGCAGAAGAGGTGCTCCAATTTGGCTTAACTGTGACACACGCCCGTCCTCCTCCCCCGGAGATTCCATTCGGTTAAACTTAGGGGCCGCTTGGCACCGCCCGTGCCCGGGGAAGGTGCTCCTCTTCGGCTTACTGTGACGCGAGCATGCCCTCCTCCTCCGGAGCTTCCATTCGGTTAAACTTAGGGGCCGCTTGGAACCGCCCGTGCCCGGGGAAGGTGCTCCTCTTTGGCTTACTGTGACGCGAGCATGCCCTCCTCCTCCGGAGCTTCCATTCGGTTAAACTTAGGGGCCGCTTGGCACCGCCCGTGCCCGGGGAAGGTGCTCCTCTACGGCTTAACTGCCACGCACGCTGGCCGGAGCTCTGGTACGGTCCGAACCGCGCGAAACGTCGCCACCGATCGTGTCCGGGGGAACGTGCTCTTCTTCGTCCACTCTCCTCTTCGCCCACGCTCTTCTTCGGCGCACGCCGGCCGTCTAACCGCTCCAGCGCCCCGTCGTGCCGCTCGGCGAAACTACAATGCCCCCGAATATTTTTTAGACCCGCGAAGCACTGAACCCGCGAAAGGTGAACCGCGAAGTAGCGAGGGTTCACTGTATGTATAAGACCAAGACCTACAAAAAAGTCTCTTGGAGCAATGAGCTAGGTTTTACAGGAAGTCGGCCATTTTGAATTTACTTAAAAGGGGGCGGGTCACCACAATGGACTTTGTGTAGAAATTATTATTGGGGCCCGAGCAGCGACGGCGGCGAGGTCCCTATTGTTTTTCTAGAAATTGTTATTAGGGCCCGAGCTGCGACGGCTGCGAGGTCCCTATTGTTTTTGTAGAAAATATTATTACTTTTATTATTATTATTATTATTATTATTAGGGCCTGAGCAGCGACCGCTGCGAAGTCCCTATTGTTTTTGTAGAAATTATTATTATTATTATTTTTCCGATTGTTCGATCGCATTTTTGACCCCCGAAACATGCACAAAAACTCACCAAACTTGGCAGTCTCATCGGGCATGGCGAAAAATTTGATATTTTAACGTCTAATATGAACAGGAAGTGAGTTATGAATTTTTGAAAGTCCGACTTTTGCCCTTTTTTGCATGTTTACAGGGGTCATTCTTTTGCACCCTGATCCTAAAGGCTTCATCTGATTGCCTTAAAATTCTGTCTGTAGCATCTGAAGACCTGGCACAAACACTGGGGCTAAAATTTTTTGTTTCCGAAATACTATATGACGGGGGCGGGGCATCAAAGTTTTCACTTAAGATTTCCTTCGCCGCAATGGACAAAATGCTTAATAACTCTCCTGCACATGCTGCTAAAAATCCAAAACTTCACATGTACATAAAGAGTCTGGACCTGAAGACATCTATATGTTTATATTCAGTTATACACCTTGCGCCAATCAATATCATTTTTTACATTTTGACGTACTGCACGGTGCCCTTTTAACGAATCTGATTGAAAATTGGCTAGAAAAGACTCAAGACATTGATCTTACTCTATCCCTATTTTTGTGACTTTCCTTCGAAGGGCGTGGGTATTACGGTGCCGCAGAGTCTGATTATTCTCCGTGGCAACAAAAGTTCCTGCAAAATGATTCAGATGATCCATCTTCTCGAAATTTTTCACATTTGAGGATATTCAGGCCCTGAAGACGGCTGCCAACTTATTTTTGATCGCAGTGGTAGCACCACCAACTGGTTAAAACAAATACAAATTATTTTCGTTGATTTTTTTCTCCGGGCAGGTTAACAAAATCGACCTTACATTTGCTCGGATGAGTGTTTAGGCCTTGAGGATGTCACAATACGAAAGTCTTTCGCCTTCTTCAGAGTGTCACATGATGGTGTCTTGTGGCCCGTCTTTATCAGCTGATGTTCCATGAGGGGGTGACTTACCTGTCACAAGAACGAAGGCAAGTCACGCCCCCCGCTGTCCGTTCACTCCGCCAAAATGCTGCTCCAGGTGGTAGAGAGGATGAAGGTTCCCTTGTCTCTGTTCATGGTTTTTATGCCTCGCTTGCAGATCTCAATGGCCTCTCTGATCCAGCGCTGTTGTTTGTTCTCTTCTGTGCGGATGACCCTGCCCTTCTCCCGGTCCATGATGTGGTTTTCCCTTTTGCAGTGGTCAGTGATTGCTGATTTGTAATGTTCATGTTGTGCTTGTTCTTTTACTGCTCTGATTTTTTAATTTTTTTGACAGGTAAGTCACACCCTCATGGAACATCAGCTGATAAAGACTGGTCTCAAGACACCATCATGCGACACTCTGAAGAAGGCGAAAGACTCGCCGAAACATGTCAGGTAAAAAATTAACCTAAAACATAAATGTCTGCTTTTAATGAATCAGTCAAATATCAATAATAAGAAGACAAAATGAACCTAATACAAATAAATGAATGCTTAATAACTCCCCTGCACATGCTCCTAAAAATCCAAACCTTCACCTGTAAATAAAACGTCCCGACCTGAAGACATCTTAATGTTATTATTTTGTTATACACACAGTGCCGCCAAGTGGAATCAAAAATTTGTTTTTATTTTAATTTTCACGTACTGCACGGTGCCCTTTTGACGAATCCGACTGAAAATTAGTCAGAAAAGACTCAAGACAATGATCTTACTCTCTGCCGAATTTTGTGACGTTTTGGCAAAAGGCGTGGCTATTAAGGTGCTGAAAAGTCCGATTGTACTTTGTGGCAACAAAAGCTCCGGCAACATGACTCAGATGATCCTATCTTCTCGAAGTTGTACACATTTGAGGATACTTCAGCCCTGAAGACATCTACCAACTTATTTTACATCATAGTAGTAGCGCCACCAACTGGTAAAAGCTAATACAAGTTATTTTCTTGGATGTTTTTCTCCGTGCAACTCAACATGGTCGCCCTCATATATGCTCGGATGACTGTTTCGGCCATGAGGATGTCACAATACGAAATTCATGATTTTTCGTGAAAAGTTGTGGGAGTGGCATTGCACTGTTCGGCAATAAAACAAAGCTGATTATGAGGTTCTAAATATGAACGACAACTCGTAAAACTTTACACACACATCAGGCCGAGCAAATTTATCAATATTTTATACGTTAGTTGTGCAGCTTTTTTGAAATGGCTCGCCATGGCCCTCGAGAAATGTTAAAAAAAGCAGCTCTGGTTGAGTGTTTCACCTCGCTTTTTGTAAATTTTATGGAGTACAGTGAACCCTCGGTTATTGCGGTTAATGGGGACCGAGACCACCCGCGAAAACTGAAAATCCGCGAAGTAGCGGCGCACCTTCAAAAATGCTTAAAAAAAATATACAATATATATAATAAATATATATATATATATATATATATATATATATATATATATATATATATACGGGGAGAGAGAGAGTGAAATTCATGTTATAACAAAAAAACCAAATTATTATTAAAACGTATTATTTTTTTATTCCCCAGCCATTCTTTTTGTATTTATTTAATTACTCCGACTTTTACCTGCTGGTACGCCGTCCGGTGTGCCCTGTGAAATGAAAGGTGGCATTCTTTATTTATTTATTCATTTATTCATTCATAACTGACAGCCTCGCGCTCCGCTCGTGCCCGGGCGGAAGAGGTGCTCCAATTCGGCTTAACTGTGACACACGCCCGCCCTCCTCCCCCGGAACTTCCATTCGGTTAAACTTAGGTCCGCTTGGCACCGCCCGTGCCCGGGGAAGGTGCTCCTCTTCGGCTTACTGTGACGCGAGCATGCCCTCCTCCTCCGGAGCTTCCATTCAGTTAAACTTAGGGGCCGCTTGGAACCGCCCGTGCCCGGGGAAGGTGCTCCTCTTCGGCTTACTGTGACGCGAGCATGCCCTCCTCCTCCGGAGCTTCCATTCGGTTAAACTTAGGGACCGCTTGGAACCGCCCGTGCCCGGGGAAGGTGCTCCTCTTCGGCTTACTGTGACGCGAGCATGCCCTCCTCCTCCGGAGCTTCCATTCGGTTAAACTTAGGGGCCGCTTGGCACCGCCCGTGCCCGGGGAAGGTGCTCCTCTACGGCTTAACTGCCACGCACGCCGGCCGGAGCTCTGGTACGGTCCGAACCGCGCGAAACGTCGCCACCGATCGTGTCCGGGAGAACGTGCTCTTCTTCGTCCACTCTCCTCTTCGCCCACGCTCTTCTTCGGCGCACGCCGGCCGTCTAACCGCTCCAGCGCCCCGTCGTGCCGCTCGGCGAAACTACAATGCCCCCGAATATTTTTTAGACCCGCGAAGCACTGAACCCGCGAAAGGTGAACCGCGAAGTAGCGAGGGTTCACTGTATGTATAAGACCAAGACCTACAAAAAAGTCTCTTGGAGCAATGAGCTAGGTTTTACAGGAAGTCGGCCATTTTGAATTTACTTAAAAGGGGGCGAGTCACCACAATGGACTTTGTGTAGAAATTATTATTGGGGCCCGAGCAGCGACGGCGGCGAGGTCCCTATTGTTTTTGTAGAAATTATTATTAGGGCCTGAGCAGCGACCGCTACGAGGTCCCCATTGTTTTTGTGGAAATTATTATTATTTTTATTATTATTATTATTAGGGCCCGAGCAGTGACCGCTGCGAGGTCCCTAGTGTTTTTCTAGAAATTGTTATTAGGGCCCGAGCTGCGACGGTATATATAGGTCCCTATTGTTTTTGTAGAAAATATTATTACTTTTATTATTATTAATATTATTATTATTATTATTAGGGCCTGAGCAGCGACCGCTGCGAAGTCCCTATTGTTTTTGTAGAAATTATTATTATTATTATTTTTCCGATTGTTCGATCGCATTTTTGACCCCCGAAACATGCACAAAAACTCACCAAACTTGGCAGTCTCATCGGGCATGGCGAAAAATTTGATATTTTAACGTCTAATATGAACAGGAAGTGAGTTATGAATTTTTGAAAGTCCGACTTTTGCCCTTTTTTGCATGTTTACAGGGGTCATTCTTTTGCACCCTGATCCTAAAGGCTTCATCTGATTGCCTTAAAATTAAAGGCAATTAAAATTCTGTCTGTAGCATCTGAAGACCTGGGACAAACACTGGGGCTAAAATTTTTTGTTTCCGAAATACTATATGACGGGGGCGGGGCTTCAAAGTTTTCACTTAAGATTTCCTTCGCCGCAATGGACAAAATGCTTAATAACTCTCCTGCACATGCTGCTAAAAATCCAAAACTTCACATGTACATAAAAAGTCTGTACCTGAAGACATCTATATGTTTATATTCAGTTATACACCTTGCGCCAATCAATATCATTTTTTACATTTTGACGTACTGCACGGTGCCCTTTTAACGAATCTGATTGAAAATTGGCTAGAAAAGACTCAAGACATTGATCTTACTCTATCCCTATTTTTGTGACTTTCCTTCAAAGGGCGTGGCTATTACGGTGCCGCAGAGTCTGATTATTCTCCGTGGCAACAAAAGTTCCTGCAAAATGATTCAGATGATCCATCTTCTCGAAATTTTTCACATTTGAGGATATTCAGGCCCTGAAGACGGCTGCCAACTTATTTTTGATCGCAGTGGTAGCGCCACCAACTGGTTAAAACAAATACAAATTATTTTCGTTGATGTTTTTCTCCGGGCAGGTGAACAAAATCTACCTTATATTTGCTCGGATGACTGTTTCGGCCATGAGGATGTCACAATACGAAATTCGTCCTTTTTCGTGAAAAGTTGTGGGAGTGGCATTGCACTGTTCGGCAATAAAACAAAGCTGATTATGAGGTTCTAAATATGAACGACAACTCGTAAAACTTTACACACACATCAGGCCGAGCAAATTTATCAATATTTTATACGTTAGTTGTGCAGCTTTTTTGAAATGGCTCGCCATGGCCCTCGAGAAATGTTAAAAAAAGCAGCTCTGGTTGAGTGTTTCACCTCGCTTTTTGTAAATTTTATGGAGTACAGTGAACCCTCGGTTATCGCGGTTAACGGGGACCGAGACCACCCGCGAAAACTGAAAATCCGCGAAGTAGCGGCGCACCTTCAAAAATGCTTAAAAAAAATAAACAATATATATAATAAATATATATATATATATATATATATATATATATATATATATATATATATATATACGGGGAGAGAGAGAGTGAAATTCATGTTATAACAAAAAAACCAAATTATTATTAAAACGTATTATTTTTTTATTCCCCAGCCATTCTTTTAGTATTTATTTAATTACTCCGACTTTTACCTGCTGGTACGCCGTCCGGTGTGCCCTGTGAAATGAAAGGTGGCATTCTTTATTTATTTATTCATTTATTCATTCATAACTGACAGCCTCGCGCTCCGCTCGTGCCCGGGCAGAAGAGGTGCTCCAATTTGGCTTAACTGTGACACACGCCCGCCCTCCGCCCCCGGAGCTTCCATTCGGTTAAACTTAGGGGCCGCTTGGCACCGCCCGTGCCCGGGGAAGGTGCTCCTCTTCGGCTTACTGTGACGCGAGCATGCCCTCCTCCTCCGGAGCTTCCATTCGGTTAAACTTAGGGGCCGCTTGGAACCGCCCGTGCCCGGGGAAGGTGCTCCTCTACGGCTTAACTGCCACGCACGCCGGCCGGAGCTCTGGTACGTTCCGAACCGCGCGAAACGTCGCCACCGATCGTGTCCGGGGGAACGTGCTCTTCTTCGTCCACTCTCCTCTTCGCCCACGCTCTTCTTCGGCGCACGCCGGCCGTCTAACCGCTCCAGCGCCCCGTCGTGCCGCTCGGCGAAACTACAATGCCCCCGAATATTTTTTAGACCCGCGAAGCACTGAACCCGCGAAAGGTGAACCGCGAAGTAGCGAGGGTTCACTGTATGTATAAGACCAAGACCTACAAAAAAGTCTCTTGGAGCAATGAGCTAGGTTTTACAGGAAGTCGGCCATTTTGAATTTACTTAAAAGGGGGCGGGTCACCACAATGGACTTTGTGTAGAATTTATTATTGGGGCCCGAGCAGCGACCGCGGCCAGGTCCCTATTGTTTTTGTAGAAAACATTATTACTTTTATTATTATTATTATTATTATTATTAGGGCCTGAGCAGCGACCACTGCGAAGTCCCTATTGTTTTTGTAGAAATTATTATTATTATTATTTTTCCGATTGTTCGATCGCATTTTTGACCCCCGAAACATGCACAAAAACTCACCAAACTTGGCAGTCTCATCGGGCATGGCGAAAAATTTGATATTTTAACGTCTAATATGAACAGGAAGTGAGTTATGAATTTTTGAAAGTCCGACTTTTGCCCTTTTTTGCATGTTTACAGGGGTCATTCTTTTGCACCCTGATCCTAAAGGCTTCATCTGATTGCCTTAAAATTCTGTCTGTAGCATCTGAAGACCTGGGACAAACACTGGGGCTAAAATTTTTTGTTTCCGAAATACTATATGACGGGGGCGGGGCTTCAAAGTTTTCACTTAAGATTTCCTTCGCCGCAATGGACAAAATGCTTAATAACTCTCCTGCACATGCTGCTAAAAATCCAAAACTTCACATGTACATAAAGAGTCTGTACCTGAAGACATCTATATGTTTATATTCAGTTATACACCTTGCGCCAATCAATATCATTTTTTACATTTTGACGTACTGCATGGTGCCCTTTTAACGAATCCGATTGAAAATTGGCTAGAAAAGACTCAAGACATTGATCTTACTCTATCCCTATTTTTGTGACTTTCCTTCGAAGGGCGTGGGTATTACGGTGCCGCAGAGTCTGATTATTCTCCGTGGCAACAAAAGTTCCTGCAAAATGATTCAGATGATCCATCTTCTCGAAATTTTTCACATTTGAGGATATTCAGGCCCTGAAGACGGCTGCCAACTTATTTTTGATCGCAGTGGTAGCACCACCAACTGGTTAAAACAAATACAAATTATTTTCGTTGATTTTTTTCTCCGGGCAGGTTAACAAAATCTACCTTACATTTGCTCGGATGAGTGTTTAGGCCTTGAGGATGTCACAATACGAAAGTCTTTCGCCTTCTTCAGAGTGTCACATGATGGTGTCTTGTGGCCCGTCTTTATCAGCTGATGTTCCATGAGGGCGTGACTTACCTGTCACAAGAACGAAGGCAAGTCACGCCCCCCGCTGTCCGTTCACTCCGCCAAAATGCTGCTCCAGGTGGTAGAGAGGATGAAGGCTCCCTTGTCTCTGTTCATGGTTTTTATGCCTCGCTTGCAGATCTCAATGGCCTCTCTGATCCAGCGCTGTTGTTTGTTCTCTTCTGTGCGGATGACCCTGCCCTTCTCCCGGTCCATGATGTGGTTTTCCCTTTTGCAGTGGTCAGTGATTGCTGATTTGTAATGTTCATGTTGTGCTTGTTCTTTTACTGCTCTGATTTTTTAATTTTTTTGACAGGTAAGTCACACCCTCATGGAACATCAGCTGATAAAGACTGGTCTCAAGACACCATCATGCGACACTCTGAAGAAGGCGAAAGACTCGCCGAAACATGTCAGGTAAAAAATTAACCTAAAACATAAATGTCTGCTTTTAATGAATCAGTCAAATATCAATAATAAGAAGACAAAATGAACCTAATACAAATAAATGAATGCTTAATAACTCCCCTGCACATGCTCCTAAAAATCCAAACCTTCACCTGTAAATAAAACGTCCCGACCTGAAGACATCTTAATGTTATTATTTTGTTATACACACAGTGCCGCCAAGTGGAATCAAAAATTTGTTTTTATTTTAATTTTCACGTACTGCACGGTGCCCTTTTGACGAATCCGACTGAAAATTAGTCAGAAAAGACTCAAGACAATGATCTTACTCTCTGCCGAATTTTGTGACGTTTTGGCAAAAGGCGTGGCTATTAAGGTGCTGAAAAGTCCGATTGTACTTTGTGGCAACAAAAGCTCCGGCAACATGACTCAGATGATCCTATCTTCTCGAAGTTGTACACATTTGAGGATACTTCAGCCCTGAAGACATCTACCAACTTATTTTCCATCGTAGTAGTAGCGCCACCAACTGGTAAAAGCTAATACAAGTTATTTTCTTGGATGTTTTTCTCCGTGCAACTCAACATGGTCGCCCTCATATATGCTCGGATGACTGTTTCGGCCATGAGGATGTCACAATACGAAATTCATGATTTTTCGTGATAAGTTGTGGGAGTGGCATTGCACTGTTCGGCAATAAAACAAAGCTGATTATGAGGTTCTAAATATGAACGACAACTCGTAAAACTTTACACACACATCAGGCCGAGCAAATTTATCAATATTTTATAAGTTAGTTGTGCAGCTTTTTTGAAATGGCTCGCCATGGCCCTCGAGAAATGTTAAAAAAAAGCAGCTCTGGTTGAGTGTTTCACCTCGCTTTTTGTAAATTTTATGGAGTACAGTGAACCCTCGGTTATCGCGGTTAATGGGGACCGAGACCACCCGCGAAAACTGAAAATCCGCGAAGTAGCGGCGCACCTTCAAAAATGCTTAAAAAAAATATACAATATATATAATAAATATATATATATATATATATATATATATATATATATATATATATATATACGGGGAGAGAGAGAGTGAAATTCATTTTAGAACAAAAAAACCAAATTATTATTAAAACGTTTTATTTTTTTATTCCCCAGCCATTCTTTTTGTATTTATTTAATTACTCCGACTTTTACCTGCTGGTACGCCGTCCGGTGTGCCCTGTGAAATGAAAGGTGGCATTCTTTATTTATTTATTCATTTATTCATTCATAACTGACAGCCTCGCGCTCCGCTCGTGCCCGGGCGGAAGAGGTGCTCCAATTCGGCTTAACTGTGACACACGCCCGCCCTCCTCCCCCGGAACTTCCATTCGGTTAAACTTAGGGGCCGCTTGGCACCGCCCGTGCCCGGGGAAGGTGCTCCTCTTCGGCTTACTGTGACGCGAGCATGCCCTCCTCCTCCGGAGCTTCCATTCGGTTAAACTTAGGGGCCGCTTGGAACCGCCCGTGCCCGGGGAAGGTGCTCCTCTTCGGCTTACTGTGACGCGAGCATGCCCTCCTCCTCCGGAGCTTCCATTCAGTTAAACTTAGGGGCCGCTTGGAACCGCCCGTGCCCGGGGAAGGTGCTCCTCTTCGGCTTACTGTGACGCGAGCATGCCCTCCTCCTCCGGAGCTTCCATTCGGTTAAACTTAGGGGCCGCTTGGAACCGCCCGTGCCCGGGGAAGGTGCTCCTCTTCGGCTTACTGTGACGCGAGCATGCCCTCCTCCTCCGGAGCTTCCATTCGGTTAAACTTAGGGGCCGCTTGGCACCGCCCGTGCCCGGGGAAGGTGCTCCTCTACGGCTTAACTGCCACGCACGCCGGCCGGAGCTCTGGTACGGTCCGAACCGCGCGAAACGTCGCCACCGATCGTGTCCGGGAGAACGTGCTCTTCTTCGTCCACTCTCCTCTTCGCCCACGCTCTTCTTCGGCGCACGCCGGCCGTCTAACCGCTCCAGCGCCCCGTCGTGCCGCTCGGCGAAACTACAATGCCCCCGAATATTTTTTAGACCCGCGAAGCACTGAACCCGCGAAAGGTGAACCGCGAAGTAGCGAGGGTTCACTGTATGGATAAGACCAAGACCTACAAAAAAGTCTCTTGGAGCAATGAGCTAGGTTTTACAGGAAGTCGGCCATTTTGAATTTACTTAAAAGGGGGCGAGTCACCACAATGGACTTTGTGTAGAAATTATTATTGGGGCCCGAGCAGCGACGGCGGCGAGGTCCCTATTGTTTTTGTAGAAATTATTATTAGGGCCTGAGCAGCGACCGCTACGAGGTCCCCATTGTTTTTGTGGAAATTATTATTATTTTTATTATTATTATTATTAGGGCCCGAGCAGTGACCGCTGCGAGGTCCCTAGTGTTTTTCTAGAAATTGTTATTAGGGCCCGAGCTGCGACGGTATATATAGGTCCCTATTGTTTTTGTAGAAAATATTATTACTTTTATTATTATTAATATTATTATTATTATTATTAGGGCCTGAGCAGCGACCGCTGCGAAGTCCCTATTGTTTTTGTAGAAATTATTATTATTATTATTTTTCCGATTGTTCGATCGCATTTTTGACCCCCGAAACATGCACAAAAACTCACCAAACTTGGCAGTCTCATCGGGCATGGCGAAAAATTTGATATTTTAACGTCTAATATGAACAGGAAGTGAGTTATGAATTTTTGAAAGTCCGACTTTTGCCCTTTTTTGCATGTTTACAGGGGTCATTCTTTTGCACCCTGATCCTAAAGGCTTCATCTGATTGCCTTAAAATTAAAGGCAATTAAAATTCTGTCTGTAGCATCTGAAGACCTGGGACAAACACTGGGGCTAAAATTTTTTGTTTCCGAAATACTATATGACGGGGGCGGGGCTTCAAAGTTTTCACTTAAGATTTCCTTCGCCGCAATGGACAAAATGCTTAATAACTCTCCTGCACATGCTGCTAAAAATCCAAAACTTCACATGTACATAAAAAGTCTGTACCTGAAGACATCTATATGTTTATATTCAGTTATACACCTTGCGCCAATCAATATCATTTTTTACATTTTGACGTACTGCACGGTGCCCTTTTAACGAATCTGATTGAAAATTGGCTAGAAAAGACTCAAGACATTGATCTTACTCTATCCCTATTTTTGTGATTTTCCTTCGAAGGGCGTGGCTATTACGGTGCCGCAGAGTCTGATTATTCTCCGTGGCAACAAAAGTTCCTGCAAAATGATTCAGATGATCCATCTTCTCGAAATTTTTCACATTTGAGGATATTCAGGCCCTGAAGACGGCTGCCAACTTATTTTTGATCGCAGTGGTAGCGCCACCAACTGGTTAAAACAAATACAAATTATTTTCGTTGATGTTTTTCTCCGGGCAGGTGAACAAAATCTACCTTATATTTGCTCGGATGACTGTTTCGGCCATGAGGATGTCACAATACGAAATTCGTCCTTTTTCGTGAAAAGTTGTGGGAGTGGCATTGCACTGTTCGGCAATAAAACAAAGCTGATTATGAGGTTCTAAATATGAACGACAACTCGTAAAACTTTACACACACATCAGGCCGAGCAAATTTATCAATATTTTATACGATAGTTGTGCAGCTTTTTTGAAATGGCTCGCCATGGCCCTCGAGAAATGTTAAAAAAAGCAGCTCTGGTTGAGTGTTTCACCTCGCTTTTTGTAAATTTTATGGAGTACAGTGAACCCTCGGTTATCGCGGTTAATGGGGACCGAGACCACCCGCGAAAACTGAAAATCCGCGAAGTAGCGGCGCACCTTCAAAAATGCTTAAAAAAAATATACAATATATATAATAAATATATATATATATATATATATATATATACGGGGAGAGAGAGAGTGAAATTCATTTTAGAACAAAAAAACCAAATTATTATTAAAACGTTTTATTTTTTTATTCCCCAGCCATTCTTTTTGTATTTATTTAATTACTCCGACTTTTACCTGCTGGTACGCCGTCCGGTGTGCCCTGTGAAATGAAAGGTGGCATTCTTTATTTATTTATTCATTTATTCATTCATAACTGACAGCCTCGCGCTCCGCTCGTGCCCGGGCGGAAGAGGTGCTCCAATTCGGCTTAACTGTGACACACGCCCGCCCTCCTCCCCCGGAACTTCCATTCGGTTAAACTTAGGGGCCGCTTGGCACCGCCCGTGCCCGGGGAAGGTGCTCCTCTTCGGCTTACTGTGACGCGAGCATGCCCTCCTCCTCCGGAGCTTCCATTCAGTTAAACTTAGGGGCCGCTTGGAACCGCCCGTGCCCGGGGAAGGTGCTCCTCTTCGGCTTACTGTGACGCGAGCATGCCCTCCTCCTCCGGAGCTTCCATTCGGTTAAACTTAGGGGCCGCTTGGAACCGCCCGTGCCCGGGGAAGGTGCTCCTCTTCGGCTTACTGTGACGCGAGCATGCCCTCCTCCTCCGGAGCTTCCATTCGGTTAAACTTAGGGGCCGCTTGGCACCGCCCGTGCCCGGGGAAGGTGCTCCTCTACGGCTTAACTGCCACGCACGCCGGCCGGAGCTCTGGTACGGTCCGAACCGCGCGAAACGTCGCCACCGATCGTGTCCGGGAGAACGTGCTCTTCTTCGTCCACTCTCCTCTTCGCCCACGCTCTTCTTCGGCGCACGCCGGCCGTCTAACCGCTCCAGCGCCCCGTCGTGCCGCTCGGCGAAACTACAATGCCCCCGAATATTTTTTAGACCCGCGAAGCACTGAACCCGCGAAAGGTGAACCGCGAAGTAGCGAGGGTTCACTGTATGGATAAGACCAAGACCTACAAAAAAGTCTCTTGGAGCAATGAGCTAGGTTTTACAGGAAGTCGGCCATTTTGAATTTACTTAAAAGGGGGCGAGTCACCACAATGGACTTTGTGTAGAAATTATTATTGGGGCCCGAGCAGCGACGGCGGCGAGGTCCCTATTGTTTTTGTAGAAATTATTATTAGGGCCTGAGCAGCGACCGCTACGAGGTCCCCATTGTTTTTGTGGAAATTATTATTATTTTTATTATTATTATTATTAGGGCCCGAGCAGTGACCGCTGCGAGGTCCCTATTGTTTTTCTAGAAATTGTTATTAGGGCCCGAGCTGCGACGGCTGCGAGGTCCCTATTGTTTTTGTAGAAAATATTATTACTTTTATTATTATTAATATTATTATTATTATTATTAGGGCCTGAGCAGCGACCGCTGCGAAGTCCCTATTGTTTTTGTAGAAATTATTATTATTATTATTTTTCCGATTGTTCGATCGCATTTTTGACCCCCGAAACATGCACAAAAACTCACCAAACTTGGCAGTCTCATCGGGCATGGCGAAAAATTTGATATTTTAACGTCTAATATGAACAGGAAGTGAGTTATGAATTTTTGAAAGTCCGACTTTTGCCCTTTTTTGCATGTTTACAGGGGTCATTCTTTTGCACCCTGATCCTAAAGGCTTCATCTGATTGCCTTAAAATTCTGTCTGTAGCATCTGAAGACCTGGGACAAACACTGGGGCTAAAATTTTTTGTTTCCGAAATACTATATGACGGGGGCGGGGCTTCAAAGTTTTCACTTAAGATTTCCTTCGCCGCAATGGACAAAATGCTTAATAACTCTCCTGCACATGCTGCTAAAAATCCAAAACTTCACATGTACATAAAAAGTCTGTACCTGAAGACATCTATATGTTTATATTCAGTTATACACCTTGCGCCAATCAATATCATTTTTTACATTTTGACGTACTGCACGGTGCCCTTTTAACGAATCTGATTGAAAATTGGCTAGAAAAGACTCAAGACATTGATCTTACTCTATCCCTATTTTTGTGATTTTCCTTCGAAGGGCGTGGCTATTACGGTGCCGCAGAGTCTGATTATTCTCCGTGGCAACAAAAGTTCCTGCAAAATGATTCAGATGATCCATCTTCTCGAAATTTTTCACATTTGAGGATATTCAGGCCCTGAAGACGGCTGCCAACTTATTTTTGATCGAAGTGGTAGCGCCACCAACTGGTTAAAACAAATACAAATTATTTTCGTTGATGTTTTTCTCCGGGCAGGTGAACAAAATCTACCTTATATTTGCTCGGATGACTGTTTCGGCCATGAGGATGTCACAATACGAAATTCGTCCTTTTTCGTGAAAAGTTGTGGGAGTGGCATTGCATTGTTCGGCAATAAAACAAAGCTGATTATGAGGTTCTAAATATGAACGACAACTCGTAAAACTTTACACACACATCAGGCCGAGCAAATTTATCAATATTTTATACGTTAGTTGTGCAGCTTTTTTGAAATGGCTCGCCATGGCCCTCGAGAAATGTTAAAAAAAGCAGCTCTGGTTGAGTGTTTCACCTCGCTTTTTGTAAATTTTATGGAGTACAGTGAACCCTCGGTTATCGCGGTTAACGGGGACCGAGACCACCCGCGAAAACTGAAAATCCGCGAAGTAGCGGCGCACCTTCAAAAATGCTTAAAAAAAATATACAATATATATAATAAATATATATATATATATATATATATATATATATATACGGGGGGAGAGAGAGAGAGAGAGAGTGAAATTCATGTTATAACAAAAAAACCAAATTATTATTAAAACGTATTATTTTTTTATTCCCCAGCCATTCTTTTAGTATTTATTTAATTACTCCGACTTTTACCTGCTGGTACGCCGTCCGGTGTGCCCTGTGAAATGAAAGGTGGCATTCTTTATTTATTTATTCATTTATTCATTCATAACTGACAGCCTCGCGCTCCGCTCGTGCCCGGGCAGAAGAGGTGCTCCAATTTGGCTTAACTGTGACACACGCCCGCCCTCCGCCCAGCTTCCATTCGGTTAAACTTAGGGGCCGCTTGGAACCGCCCGTGCCCGGGGAAGGTGCTCCTCTTCGGCTTATTGTGACGCGAGCATGCCCTCCTCCTCCGGAGCTTCCATTCGGTTAAACTTAGGGGCCGCTTGGCACCGCCCGTGCCCGGGGAAGGTGCTCCTCTACGGCTTAACTGCCACGCACGCTGGCCGGAGCTCTGGTACGGTCCGAACCGCGCGAAACGTCGCCACCGATCGTGTCCGGGAGAACGTGCTCTTCTTCGTCCACTCTCCTCTTCGCCCACGCTCTTCTTCGGCGCACGCCGGCCGTCTAACCGCTCCAGCGCCCCGTCGTGCCGCTCGGCGAAACTACAATGCCCCCGAATATTTTTTAGACCCGCGAAGCACTGAACCCGCGAAAGGTGAACCGCGAAGTAGCGAGGGTTCACTGTATGTATAAGACCAAGACCTACAAAAAAGTCTCTTGGAGCAATGAGCTAGGTTTTACAGGAAGTCGGCCATTTTGAATTTACTTAAAAGGTGGCGGGTCACCACAATGGACTTTGTGTAGAAATTATTATTGGGGCCCGAGCCGCGACTGCGGCGAGGTCCCTATTGTTTTTGTAGAAAATATTATTACTTTTATTATTATTATTATTATTATTATTAGGGCCTGAGCAGCGACCGCTGCGAAGTCCCTATTGTTTTTGTAGAAATTATTATTATTATTATTTTTCCGATTGTTCGATCGCATTTTTGACCCCCGAAACATGCACAAAAACTCACCAAACTTGGCAGTCTCATCGGGCATGGCGAAAAATTTGATATTTTAACGTCTAATATGAACAGGAAGTGAGTTATGAATTTTTGAAAGTCCGACTTTTGCCCTTTTTTGCATGTTTACAGGGGTCATTCTTTTGCACCCTGATCCTAAAGGCTTCATCTGATTGCCTTAAAATTCTGTCTGTAGCATCTGAAGACCTGGGACAAACACTGGGGCTAAAATTTTTTGTTTCCGAAATACTATATGACGGGGGCGGGGCTTCAAAGTTTTCACTTAAGATTTCCTTCGCCGCAATGGACAAAATGCTTAATAACTCTCCTGCACATGCTGCTAAAAATCCAAAACTTCACATGTACATAAAGAGTCTGTACCTGAAGACATCTATATGTTTATATTCAGTTATACACCTTGCGCCAATCAATATCATTTTTTACATTTTGACGTACTGCATGGTGCCCTTTTAACGAATCCGATTGAAAATTGGCTAGAAAAGACTCAAGACATTGATCTTACTCTATCCCTATTTTTATGACTTTCCTTCAAAGGGCGTGGCTATTACGGTGCCGCAGAGTCTGATTATTCTCCGTGGCAACAAAAGTTCCTGCAAAATGATTCAGATGATCCATCTTCTGGAAATCTTTCACATTTGAGGATATTCAGGCCCTGAAGACGGCTGCCAACTTATTTTTGATCGCAGTGGTAGCGCCACCAACTGGTTAAAACAAATACAAATTATTTTCGTTGATGTTTTTCTCCGGGCAGGTGAACAAAATCTACCTTATATTTGCTCGGATGAGTGTTTAGGCCTTGAGCATGTCACAATACAAAAGTCTTTCGCCTTCTTCAGAGTGTCACATGATGCTGTCTTGTGACCCGTCTTTATCAGCTGATGTTCCATGAGGGCGTGACTTACCTGTCACAAGAATGAAGGCAAGTCACGCCCCCCGCTGTCC
The DNA here is from genome assembly GCF_059441095.1 of Idiotropiscis lumnitzeri. Classification (NCBI taxonomy): domain Eukaryota; kingdom Metazoa; phylum Chordata; class Actinopteri; order Syngnathiformes; family Syngnathidae; genus Idiotropiscis; species Idiotropiscis lumnitzeri. The sequence goes on from NW_028283654.1 coordinate 620,897, forward strand.
GTTCACTCCGCCAAGATGCTGGTCCAGGTGGTAGAGAGGATGAAGGCTCCCTTGTCTCTGTTCATGGTTTTTATGCCTCGCTTGCAGATCTCAATGGCCTCTCTGATCCAGCGCTGTTGTTTGTTCTCTTCTGTGCGGATGACCCTGCCCTTCTCCCGGTCCATGATGTGGTTTTCCCTTTTGCAGTGGTCAGTGATTGCTGATTTGTAATGTTCATGTTGTGCTTGTTCTTTTACTGCTCTGATTTTTTCATTTTTTTGACAGGTAAGTCACACCCTCATGGAACATCAGCTGATAAAGACGGGTCTCAAGACACCATCATGCGACACTCTGAAGAAGGCGAAAGACTCGCCGAAACATGTCAGGTAAAAAATTAACCTAAAACATAATTGTCTGCTTTTAATGAATCAGTCAAATATCAATAATAAGAAGACAAAATGAACCTAATACAAATAAATGAATGCTTAATAACTCCCCTGCACATGCTCCTAAAAATCCAAACCTTCACCTGTAAATAAAACGTCCCGACCTGAAGACATCTTAATGTTATTATTTTGTTATACACACAGTGCCGCCAAGTGGAATCAAAAATTAGTTTTTATTTTAATTTTCACGTACTGCACGGTGCCCTTTTGACGAATCCGACTGAAAATGAGTCAGAAAAGACTCAAGACAATGATCTTACTCTCTGCCGAATTTTGTGACGTTTTGGCAAAAGGCGTGGCTATTAAGGTGCTGAAAAGTCCGATTGTACTCTGTGGCAACAAAAGCTCCGGCAACATGACTCAGATGATCCTATCTTCTCGAAGTTGTACACATTTGAGGATACTTCAGCCCTGAAGACATCTACCAACTTATTTTCCATCGTAGTAGTAGCGCCACCAACTGGTAAAAGCTAATACAAGTTATTTTCTTGGATGTTTTTCTCCGTGCAACTCAACAAGGTCGCCCTCATATATGCTCGGATGACTGTTTCGGCCATGAGGATGTCACAATACGAAATTCGTCCTTTTTCATGAAAAGTTGTGGGAGTGGCATTGCACTGTTCGGCAATAAAACAAAGCTGATTATGAGGTTCTAAATATGAACGACAACTCGTAAAACTTTACACACACATCAGGCCGAGCAAATTTATCAATATTTTATACGTTAGTTGTGCAGCTTTTTTGAAATGGCTCGCCATGGCCCTCGAGAAATGTTAAAAAAAGCAGCTCTGGTTGAGTGTTTCACCTCGCTTTTTGTAAATTTTATGGAGTACAGTGAACCCTCGGTTATCGCGGTTAACGGGGACCGAGACCACCCGCGAAAACTGAAAATCCGCGAAGTAGCGGCGCACCTTCAAAAATGCTTAAAAAAAATAAACAATATATATAATAAATATATATATATATATATATATATATATATATATATATATATATATACGGGGAGAGAGAGAGTGAAATTCATGTTATAACAAAAAAACCAAATTATTATTAAAACGTATTATTTTTTTATTCCCCAGCCATTCTTTTAGTATTTATTTAATTACTCCGACTTTTACCTGCTGGTACGCCGTCCGGTGTGCCCTGTGAAATGAAAGGTGGCATTCTTTATTTATTTATTCATTTATTCATTCATAACTGACAGCCTCGCGCTCCGCTCGTGCCCGGGCAGAAGAGGTGCTCCAATTTGGCTTAACTGTGACACACGCCCGCCCTCCTCCCCCGGAGCTTCCATTCGGTTAAACTTAGGGGCCGCTTGGCACCGCCCGTGCCCGGGGAAGGTGCTCCTCTTCGGCTTACTGTGACGCGAGCATGCCCTCCTCCTCCGGAGCTTCCATTCGGTTAAACTTAGGGGCCGCTTGGAACCGCCCGTGCCCGGGGAAGGTGCTCCTCTACGGCTTAACTGCCACGCACGCCGGCCGGAGCTCTGGTACGGTCCGAACCGCGCGAAACGTCGCCACCGATCGTGTCCGGGGGAACGTGCTCTTCTTCGTCCACTCTCCTCTTCGCCCACGCTCTTCTTCGGCGCACGCCGGCCGTCTAACCGCTCCAGCGCCCCGTCGTGCCGCTCGGCGAAACTACAATGCCCCCGAATATTTTTTAGACCCGCGAAGCACTGAACCCGCGAAAGGTGAACCGCGAAGTAGCGAGGGTTCACTGTATGTATAAGACCAAGACCTACAAAAAAGTCTCTTGGAGCAATGAGCTAGGTTTTACAGGAAGTCGGCCATTTTGAATTTACTTAAAAGGGGGCGGGTCACCACAATGGACTTTGTGTAGAAATTATTATTGGGCCCCGAGCAGCGACCGCGGCGAGGTCCCTATTGTTTTTGTAGAAAACATTATTACTTTTATTATTATTATTATTATTATTATTAGGGCCTGAGCAGCGACCGCTGCGAAGTCCCTATTGTTTTTGTAGAAATTATTATTATTATTATTTTTCCGATTGTTCGATCGCATTTTTGACCCCCGAAACATGCACAAAAACTCACCAAACTTGGCAGTCTCATCGGGCATGGCGAAAAATTTGATATTTTAACGTCTAATATGAACAGGAAGTGAGTTATGAATTTTTGAAAGTCCGACTTTTGCCCTTTTTTGCATGTTTACAGGGGTCATTCTTTTGCACCCTGATCCTAAAGGCTTCATCTGATTGCCTTAAAATTCTGTCTGTAGCATCTGAAGACCTGGGACAAACACTGGGGCTAAAATTTTTTGTTTCCGAAATACTATATGACGGGGGCGGGGCTTCAAAGTTTTCACTTAAGATTTCCTTCGCCGCAATGGACAAAATGCTTAATAACATTCCTGCACATGCTGCTAAAAATCCAAAACTTCACATGTACATAAAGAGTCTGTACCTGAAGACATCTATATGTTTATATTCAGTTATACACCTTGCGCCAATCAATATCAATTTTTACATTTTGACGTACTGCACGGTGCCCTTTTAACGAATCTGATTGAAAATTGGCTAGAAAAGACTCAAGACATTGATCTTACTCTATCCCTATTTTTGTGACTTTCCTTCGAAGGGCGTGGCTATTACGGTGCCGCAGAGTCTGATTATTCTCCGTGGCAACAAAAGTTCCTGCAAAATGATTCAGATGATCCATCTTCTCGAAATGTTTCACATTTGAGGATATTCAGGCCCTGAAGACGGCTGCCAACTTATTTTTGATCGCAGTGGTAGCGCCACCAACTGGTTAAAACAAATACAAATTATTTTCGTTGATTTTTTTCTCCGGGCAGGTTAACAAAATCTACCTTACATTTGCTCGGATGAGTGTTTAGGCCTTGAGGATGTCACAATACGAAAGTCTTTCGCCTTCTTCAGAGTGTCACATGATGGTGTCTTGTGGCCCGTCTTTATCAGCTGATGTTCCATGAGGGCGTGACTTACCTGTCACAAGAATGAAGGCAAGTCACGCCCCCCGCTGTCCGTTCACTCCGCCAAAATGCTGCTCCAGGTGGTAGAGAGGATGAAGGCTCCCTTGTCTCTGTTCATGGTTTTTATGCCTCGCTTGCAGATCTCAATGGCCTCTCTGATCCAGCGCTGTTGTTTGTTCTCTTCGGTGCGGATGACCCTGCCCTTCTCCCGGTCCATGATGTGGTTTTCCCTTTTGCAGTGGTCAGTGATTGCTGATTTGTAATGTTCATGTTGTGCTTGTTCTTTTACTGCTCTGATTTTTTCATTTTTTTGACAGGTAAGTCACACCCTCATGGAACATCAGCTGATAAAGACGGGTCTCAAGACACCATCATGCGACACTCTGAAGAAGGCAAAAGACTCGCCGAAACATGTCAGGTAAAAAATTAACCTAAAACATAATTGTCTGCTTTTAATGAATCAGTCAAATATCAATAATAAGAAGACAAAATGAACCTAATACAAATAAATGAATGCTTAATAACTCCCCTGCACATGCTCCTAAAAATCCAAACCTTCACCTGTAAATAAAACGTCCCGACCTGAAGACATCTTAATGTTATTATTTTGTTATACACACAGCGCCGCCAAGTGGAATCAAAAATTTGTTTTTATTTTAATTTTCACGTACTGCACAGTGCCCTTTTGACGAATCCGACTGAAAATTAGTCAGAAAAGACTCAAGACAATGATCTTACTCTCTGCCGAATTTTGTGACGTTTTGGCAAAAGGCGTGGCTATTACGGTGCTGAAAAGTCCGATTGTACTCTGTGGCAACAAAAGCTCCGGCAACATGACTCAGATGATCCTATCTTCTCGAAGTTGTACACATTTGAGGATACTTCAGCCCAGAAGACATCTACCAACTTATTTTACATCGTAGTAGTAGCGCCACCAACTGGTAAAAGCTAATACAAGTTATTTTCTTGGATGTTTTTCTCCGTGCAACTCAACAAGGTCGCCCTCATATATGCTCGGATGACTGTTTCGGCCATGAGGATGTCACAATACGAAATTAGTCCTTTTTCGTGAAAAGTTGTGGGAGTGGCATTGCACTGTTCGGCAATAAAACAACGCTGATTATGAGGTTCTAAATATGAACGACAACTCGTGAAACTTTACACACACATCAGGCCGAGCAAATTTATCAATATTTTATACGTTAGTTGTGCAGCTTTTTTTAAATGGCTCGCCATGGCCCTCGAGAAATGTTCAAAAAAGCAGCCCTGATTGAGTGTTTCACCTCGCTTTTTGTAAATTTTATGGAGTACAGTGAACCCTCGGTTATCGCGGTTAATGGGGACCGAGACCACCCGCGAAAACTGAAAATCCGCGAAGTAGCGGCGCACCTTCAAAAATGCTTAAAAAAAATATACAATATATATATATATAGATATATATATATATATATATATATATATATATATACGGGGAGAGAGAGAGTGAAATTCATTTTATAACAAAAAAAACAAATTATTATTAAAACGTATTATTTTTTTATTCCCCAGCCATTCTTTTTGTATTTATTTAATTACTCCGACTTTTACCTGCTGGTACGCCGTCCGGTGTGCCCTGTGAAATGAAAGGTGGCATTCTTTATTTATTTATTCATTTATTCATTCATAACTGACAGCCTCGCGCTCCGCTCGTGCCCGGGCGGAAGAGGTGCTCCAATTCGGCTTAACTGTGACACACGCCCGCCCTCCTCCCCCGGAACTTCCATTCTGTTAAACTTAGGTCCGCTTGGCACCGCCCGTGCCCGGGGAAGGTGCTCCTCTTCGGCTTACTGTGACGCGAGCATGCCCTCCTCCTCCGGAGCTTCCATTCAGTTAAACTTAGGGGCCGCTTGGAACCGCCCGTGCCCGGGGAAGGTGCTCCTCTTCGGCTTACTGTGACGCGAGCATGCCCTCCTCCTCCGGAGCTTCCATTCGGTTAAACTTAGGGGCCGCTTGGAACCGCCCGTGCCCGGGGAAGGTGCTCCTCTTCGGCTTACTGTGACGCGAGCATGCCCTCCTCCTCCGGAGCTTCCATTCGGTTAAACTTAGGGGCCGCTTGGCACCGCCCGTGCCCGGGGAAGGTGCTCCTCTACGGCTTAACTGCCACGCACGCCGGCCGGAGCTCTGGTACGGTCCGAACCGCGCGAAACGTCGCCACCGATCGTGTCCGGGAGAACGTGCTCTTCTTCGTCCACTCTCCTCTTCGCCCACGCTCTTCTTCGGCGCACGCCGGCCGTCTAACCGCTCCAGCGCCCCATTTGAGGATATTCAGGCCCTGAAGACGGCTGCCAACTTATTTTTGATCGCAGTGGTAGCGCCACCAACTGGTTAAAACAAATACAAATTATTTTCGTTGATTTTTTTCTCCGGGCAGGTTAACAAAATCTACCTTACATTTGCTCGGATGAGTGTTTAGGCCTTGAGGATGTCACAATACGAAAGTCTTTCGCCTTCTTCAGAGTGTCACATGATGGTGTCTTGTGGCCCGTCTTTATCAGCTGATGTTCCATGAGGGCGTGACTTACCTGTCACAAGAATGAAGGCAAGTCACGCCCCCCGCTGTCCGTTCACTCCGCCAAAATGCTGCTCCAGGTGGTAGGTTCTCCAATTCGGCTTAACTGTGACACACGCCCGCCCTCCTCCCCCGGAACTTCCATTCTGTTAAACTTAGGGGCCGCTTGGCACCGCCCGTGCCCGGGGAAGGTGCTCCTCTTCGGCTTACTGTGACGCGAGCATGCCCTCCTCCTCCGGAGCTTCCATTCAGTTAAACTTAGGGGCCGCTTGGAACCGCCCGTGCCCGGGGAAGGTGCTCCTCTTCGGCTTACTGTGACGCGAGCATGCCCTCCTCCTCCGGAGCTTCCATTCGGTTAAACTTAGGGGCCGCTTGGAACCGCCCGTGCCCGGGGAAGGTGCTCCTCTTCGGCTTACTGTGACGCGAGCATGCCCTCCTCCTCCGGAGCTTCCATTCGGTTAAACTTAGGGGCCGCTTGGCACCGCCCGTGCCCGGGGAAGGTGCTCCTCTACGGCTTAACTGCCACGCACGCCGGCCGGAGCTCTGGTACGGTCCGAACCGCGCGAAACGTCGCCACCGATCGTGTCCGGGAGAACGTGCTCTTCTTCGTCCACTCTCCTCTTCACCCACGCTCTTCTTCGGCGCACGCCGGCCGTCTAACCGCTCCAGCGCCCCATTTGAGGATATTCAGGCCCTGAAGACGGCTGCCAACTTATTTTTGATCGCAGTGGTAGCGCCACCAACTGGTTAAAACAAATACAAATTATTTTCGCTCGGCGAAACTACAATGCCCCCGAATATTTTTTAGACCCGCGAAGCACTGAACCCGCGAAAGGTGAACCGCGAAGTAGCGAGGGTTCACTGTATGTATAAGACCAAGACCTACAAAAAAGTCTCTTGGAGCAATGAGCTAGGTTTTACAGGAAGTCGGCCATTTTGAATTTACTTAAAAGGGGGCGGGTCACCACAATGGACTTTGTGTAGAAATTATTATTGGGGCCCGAGCAGCGACGGCGGCGAGGTCCCTATTGTTTTTGTAGAAATTATTATTAGGGCCTGAGCAGCGACCGCTACGAGGTCCCCATTGTTTTTGTGGAAATTATTATTATTTTTATTATTATTATTATTAGGGCCCGAGCAGTGACCGCTGCGAGGTCCCTATTGTTTTTCTAGAAATTGTTATTAGGGCCCGAGCTGCGACGGCTGCGAGGTCCCTATTGTTTTTGTAGAAAATATTATTACTTTTATTATTATTAATATTATTATTATTATTATTAGGGCCTGAGCAGCGACCGCTGCGAAGTACCTATTGTTTTTGTAGAAATTATTATTATTATTATTTTTCCGATTGTTCGATCGCATTTTTGCCCCCCGAAACATGCACAAAAACTCACCAAACTTGGCAGTCTCATCGGGCATGGCGAAAGATTTGATATTTTAACGTCTAATATGAACAGGAAGTGAGTTATGAATTTTTGAAAGTCCGACTTTTGCCCTTTTTTGCATGTTTACAGGGGTCATTCTTTTGCACCCTGATCCTAAAGGCTTCATCTGATTGCCTTAAAATTCTGTCTGTAGCATCTGAAGACCTGGGACAAACACTGGGGCTAAAATTTTTTGTTTCCGAAATACTATATGACGGGGGCGGGTCTTCAAAGTTTTCACTTAAGATTTCCTTCGCCGCAATGGACAAAATGCTTAATAACTCTCCTGCACATGCTGCTAAAAATCCAAAACTTCACATGTACATAAAAAGTCTGTACCTGAAGACATCTATATGTTTATATTCAGTTATACACCTTGCGCCAATCAATATCATTTTTTACATTTTGACGTACTGCACGGTGCCCTTTTAACGAATCTGATTGAAAATTGGCTAGAAAAGACTCAAGACATTGATCTTACTCTATCCCTATTTTTGTGACTTTCCTTCGAAGGGCGTGGCTATTACGGTGCCGCAGAGTCTGATTATTCTCAGTGGCAACAAAAGTTCCTGCAAAATGATTCAGATGATCCATCTTCTCGAAATTTTTCACATTTGAGGATATTCAGGCCCTGAAGACGGCTGCCAACTTATTTTTGATCGCAGGGGTAGCGCCACCAACTGGTTAAAACAAATACAAATTATTTTCGTTGATGTTTTTCTCCGGGCAGGTGAACAAAATCTACCTTATATTTGCTCGGATGAGTGTTTAGGCCTTGAGCATGTCACAATACGAAAGTCTTTCGCCTTCTTCAGAGTGTCACATGATGCTGTCTTGTGACCCGTCTTTATCAGCTGATGTTCCATGAGGGCGTGACTTACCTGTCACAAGAATGAAGGCAAGTCACGCCCCCCGCTGTCCGTTCACTCCGCCAAAATGCTGCTCCAGGTGGTAGAGAGGATGAAGGCTCCCTTGTCTCTGTTCATGGTTTTTATGCCTCGCTTGCAGATCTCAATGGCCTCTCTGATCCAGCGCTGTTGTTTGTTCTCTTCGGTGCGGATGACCCTGCCCTTCTCCCGGTCCATGATGTGGTTTTCCCTTTTGCAGTGGTCAGTGATTGCTGATTTGTAATGTTCGTGTTGTGCTTGTTCTTTTACTGCTCTGATTTTTTCATTTTTTTGACAGGTAAGTCACACCCTCATGGAACATCAGCTGATAAAGACGGGTCTCAAGACACCATCATGCGACACTCTGAAGAAGGCAAAAGACTCGCCGAAACATGTCAGGTAAAAAATTAACCTAAAACATAATTGTCTGCTTTTAATGAATCAGTCAAATATCAATAATAAGAAGACAAAATGAACCTAATACAAATAAATGAATGCTTAATAACTCCCCTGCACATGCTCCTAAAAATCCAAACCTTCACCTGTAAATAAAACGTCCCGACCTGAAGACATCTTAATGTTATTATTTTGTTATACACACAGCGCCGCCAAGTGGAATCAAAAATTTGTTTTTATTTTAATTTTCACGTACTGCATGGTACTTTTGACGAATCCGACTGAAAATTAGTCAGAAAAGACTCAAGACAATGATCTTACTTTCTGCCGAATTTTGTGACGTTTTGGCAAAAGGCGTGGCTATTACGGTGCTGAAAAGTCCGATTGTACTCTGTGGCAACAAAAGCTCCGGCAACATGACTCAGATGATCCTATCTTCTCGAAGTTGTACACATTTGAGGATACTTCAGCCCAGAAGACATCTACCAACTTATTTTACATCGTAGTAGTAGCGCCACCAACTGGTAAAAGCTAATACAAGTTATTTTCTTGGATGTTTTTCTCCGTGCAACTCAACAAGGTCGCCCTCATATATGCTCGGATGACTGTTTCGGCCATGAGGATGTCACAATACGAAATTCGTGATTTTTCGTGAAAAGTTGTGGGAGTGGCATTGCACTGTTCAGCAATAAAACAACGCTAATTATGAGGTTCTAAATATGAACGACAACTCGTGAAACTTTACACACACATCAGGCCGAGCAAATTTATCAATATTTTATACGTTAGTTGTGCAGCTTTTTTGAAATGGCTCGCCATGGCCCTCGAGAAATGTTCAAAAAAGCAGCCCTGGTTGAGTGTTTCACCTCGCTTTTTGTAAATTTTATGGAGTACAGTGAACCCTCGGTTATCGCGGTTAATGGGGACCGAGACCACCCGCGAAAACTGAAAATCCGCGAAGTAGCGGCGCACCTTCAAAAATGCTTAAAAAAAATATACAATATATATAATAAATATATATATATATATATATATATATATATATATATATATATATATTGTATATTTTTTTTAAGCATTTTTGAAGGTGCGCCGCTACTTCGCGGATTTTCAGTGCTTCGCGGGTCTAAAAAATATTCGGGGGCATTGTAGTTTCGCCGAGCGGCACGACGGGGCGCTGGAGCGGTTAGACGGCCGGCGTGCGCCAAAGAAGAGCGTGGGCGAAGAGGAGAGTGGACGAAGAAGAGCACGTTCCCCCGGACACGATCGGTGGCGACGTTTCGCGCGGTTCGGACAGTACCAGAGCTCCGGCCGGCGTGCGTGGCAGTTAAGCCGTAGAGGAGCACCTTCCCCGGGCACGGGCGGTGCCAAGCGGCCCCTAAGTTTAACCGAATGGAAGCTCCGGAGGAGGAGGGCATGCTCGCGTCACAGTAAGCCGAAAAGGAGCACCTTCCCCGGGCACGGGCGGTTCCAAGCGTCCCCTAAGTTTAACCGAATGGAAGCTCCGGAGGAGGAGGGCATGCTCGCGTCACAGTAAGCCGAAGAGGAGCACCTTCCCCGGCCACGGGCGGTTCCAAGCGGCCCCTAAGTTTAACCGAATGGAAGCTCCGGAGGAGGAGGGCATGCTCGCGTCACAGTAAGCCGAAGAGGAGCACCTTCCCCGGGCACGGGCGGTGCCAAGCGGCCCCTAAGTTTAACCGAATGGAAGCTCCGGGGGAGGAGGGTGGGCGTGTGTCACAGTTAAGCCGAATTGGAGCACCTCTTCCGCCCGGGAACGAGCGGAGCGCGAAGCTGTCAGTTATGAATGAATAAATAAAGAAAGAAAGAAAGAATGGCACCTTTCATTTCACAGGGCACACCAGACGGCGTACCAGCAGGTAAAAGTCTGAGTAATTAAATAAATACAAAAAGAATGGCTGGGGAATAAAAAAATAATACGTTTTAATAATAATTTGGTTTTTTTGTTATAACATCAATTTCACTCTCTCTCTCTCTCCCCGTATATATATATTTATATATTTATTATATATATTGTATTTTTTTTTTAAGCATTTTTGAAGGTGCGCCGCTACTTCGCGGATTTTCAGTTTTCGCGGGTGGTCTCGGTCCCCATTAACCGCGATAACCGAGGGTTCACTGTACTCCATAAAATTTACAAAAAGCGAGGTGAAACACTCAACCAGGGCTGCTTTTTTTAACATTTCTCGAGGGCCATGGCGAGCCATTTCAAAATAGCTGCACAACTAACGTATAAAATATTGATAAATTTGCTCTGCCTGATGTGTGTGTAAAGTTTCACGAGTTGTCGTTCATATTTAGAACCTCATAATCAGCGTTGTTTTATTGCCGAACAGTGCAATGCCACTCCCACAACTTTTCACGAAAAAGGATGAATTTCGTATTGTGACATCCTCATGGCCGAAACAGTCATCCGAGCATATATGAGGGCGACCTTGTTGAGTTGCACGGAGAAAAACATCCAAAAAAATAACTTGTATTAGCTTTTACCAGTTGGTGGCGCTACTACTACGATGAAAAATAAGTTGGTGGATGTCTTCAGGGCTGAAGTATCCTCAAATGTGTACAACTTCGAGAAGATAGTATCATCTGAGTAATGTTGCCGGAGCTTTTGTTGCCACAGAGTACAATCGGACTTTTCAGCACCGTAATAGCCACGCCTTTTGCCAAAACGTCACAAAATTCGGCAGAGAGTAAGTGAGTCTTTTCTGACTAATTTTCAGTCGGATTCGTCAAAAGGGCACCGTGCAGTACGTGAAAATTAAAATAAAAACAAATTTTTGATTCCACTTGGCGGCGCTGTGTGTATAACAAAATAATAACATTAAGATGTCTTCAGGTCGGGACGTTTTATTTACAGGTGAAGGTTTGGATTTTTAGGAGCATGTCCAGGGGAGTTATTAAGCATTCATTTATTTGTATTAGGTTCATTTTGTCTTCTTATTATTGATATTTGACTGATTCATTAAAAGCAGACAATTATGTTTTAGGTTAATTTTTTACCTGACATGTTTCGGCGAGTCTTTCGCCTTCTTCAGAGTGTCGCATGATGGTGTCTTGAGACCCGTCTTTATCAGCTGATGTTCCATGAGGGTGTGACTTACCTGTCAAAAAAATTAAAAAATCAGAGCAGTAAAAGAACAAGCACAACATGAACATTACAAATCAGCAATCACTGACCACTGCAAAAGGGAAAACCACATCATGGACTGGGAGAAGGGCAGGGTCATCCGCACCGGAGAGAACAAACTACAGCGCTGGATCAAAGAAGCAATTGAGATCTGCAAGCGAGGCATAAAAACCATGAACAGAGACAAGGGAGCCTTCATCCTCTCTACCACCTGGAGCAGCATCTTGGCGGAGTGAACGGACAGCGGGGGGCGTGACTTGCCTTCATTCTTGTGACAGGTAAGGCACGCCTTCATGGAACATCAGCTGATTAAGACTGGTCACAAGACACCATCACAGGGTTCGAAGTTAACTTTAAAAACTGCTTCCCCATAGGGCAAGTGCCACTAAAATTTGCCTTGCCCGAGTGGCCAAATTACTTGCCCAACTTGGGCAAGTGACAATTCTTTTTCTCTTGCCCTGAGTGACTTTTTGTATGACAAAGTGTATAATTACAAATTGCATGAATTTTTTGTTCGGACAGTTCCCGCCTAGAAAGAATTAAAAATACGTTACAATCATAAGTGTTGCTTATATAAAAATGTATCATGTATTAACACATTAATTAGGTGTCTGCTGACCCAGGATTATGTTATTGTTATGTTATGTTATATATCAAAGAGAATGTGGAATGACACTGAACGATGGAAGGTGGAAGGATGTGGAAAGATCGTGAATGACATTGAATGATTTGGAATGACACTGAAAGATTTTGAATAATACTGAATGACACTGAATGAAGTAAAACTCTCTGGGAACGGGCCAATTCAAGATAGCTGCCGCACTGTGGGGGAGGCTTTGGTACCAAATTTGGAAAGAGACCCAAACGGTTGGGTCCATTTTATATCAGTGTGGGGGTGAAACGTTGGTCTCTGCGGAGCTGTCTGAATATTGGAGAAGTGAGAAGACAAAGTAAAACAGAACAATTAAAATCACTCTTCAAATACATATTGTTTGGTAAGCAGAGCATGATTTACAGCTCACCATTTTATTGCATGCACCAAGCATGTTATACATTTTTCTGTCCACGGGATGGCGTAGTCAAGAAAAATGAAGCATCTCGAAGCCCATTCGTGTGTGAAGTATTTCCCTGCAGGGCTTGGCTGCTTTATGGGGCTTCATTTTGCCATCACTAGTTTTAGATAGTTTTAATTTTTGAAAGAGCATTTTCATTTTACAGTGAACCCTCGCTACTTCGCGGTTCACCTTTCGCGGGTTCAGTGCTTCGCGGGTCTAAAAAATATTCGGGGGCATTGTAGTTTCGCCGAGCGGCACGACGGGGCGCTGGAGCTGTAAGACGGCCGGCATGCGCCGAAGAAGAGCGTGGGCGAAGAGGAGAGTGGACGAAGAAGAGCACGTTCCCCCGGGCACGATTTGGGGCGACGTTTCGCGCGGTTCGGACCGTACCAGAGCTCCGGCCAGCGTGCGTGGCAGTTAAGCCGAAGAGGAACAACTTCCGCCCGGGCACTAGCGGGGCGACATTTCGCTCTTTTCGGGAGCGTACGAGAGCTCCGGAGGAGGCCGGCCGGCGTGCGTGGCAGTTAAGCCGAAGAGGAGCACCTTCCCCGGGCACGGGCGGTGTCAAGCGGCCCCTAAGTTTAACCGAATGGAAGCTCCGGAGGAGGAGGGCATGCTCGCGTCACAGTTAAGCCGAAGAGAAGCACCTTCCCCGGGCACGGGCGGGGCGAAATGAAACCGAGTTCAACCGAACGGAGACACGCTTCGGGGGAGCAGGTGCATGACAATTAAGCCGAAGAGGAGCACCTCTTCCGCCCGAGCACGAGCGGAGCGCGAGGCTGTCAGTTATGAATGAATAAATGAATAAAAAAAATAAATGAAGAATGCCACCTTTCATACAAAAAGAAGTAATTGAATAAATACAAAAATAATGGCTGGGGAATAAAAAAATAATAAGTTTTAATAATAATTTTTTTTTTTTTGTTATAGCATGAATTTCACTCTCTCTCTCTCTACCCGTGTATATATATATATATATACATATATATATATATATATACATATTTATTATTTTTTTTTTTTAAGCATTTTTGAAGGTGCACCACTACTTCGCACTTTTTTTTTTTAAGCATTTTTGAAGGTGCGCCGCTACTTCGCGGATTTTCAGTTTTCGCGGGTGGTCTCGGTCCCCATTAACCGCGATAACCGAGGGTTCACTGTATTTTTTTCATTATCGAATTTTATTTTTTTCTATTCAAGTTTTGAGTTCATTTTCGTTTACTAAAATAACCTTGGGCTGCAACTACTATCACAGCAACGGCTCATTATATTTTGGCTGCTAAATATGCCAATTTGTCAGAGAGAAGACCGTGACAAAGAATGGCCCAATCGCAATAAACACTCTACACCATACGTTCCTCGTTGACGTGTACATGGGGTGTTGCAGAGCACAGGTTCCAAGCGTACCGATATTGCAAAATTGGGACAATGCGTGTGACGACACCAACTTCCGCCTCCTATGTCATCGAGCTTGGCGGCACGTTATCATTATGTATTTATTTGTAACAATTTTGACGTTGAGAGTGATATTAAAACTTAAGTAATGTGGTAGTTAAGAAAAAACCCTGGCTTGGGACCCACCGGAACAAGCTATAGCTTCATTTGTACTATTTGAGGCGCTCTCACAATCTGCGGCGCATGCACACAAGGTCGCTAAGTACGCTAGCTGCACTCGGACAAAACACGTAGGTGACTTTAAAAGAGTGACCGAAATTGCACACATGCAACTGTTTATCATAATGTCATAATTTGATATGTACATTTGAAGAGAATTTTTTTCAGCATGGGCACAAGAATTCCACCGAACATCGCCAGTTCAATGGGATTTTGGTTAAGTCCGCAAATAATTGTGGACAATATACTTTGGCTGCGCGCTCGAATAATTTTACTCGTATATACTTCAATGAGGGTGTAGTGTGGGTATCGGGATCTTTAACACGCCCTAACACGAAGCTGACTCTCCAACCGCCACAGCCTTTTAATGACGAAATTATAAAATAAACAAAAACACTGTTCAACAACATAAAATAAAATAAAAAATCACATCATACTTACATTTATAAACTTTAATCCTCAAGAACATTATTCTCAGGTTGACCGAAAGACGAGGACACGGGAGCGCCTCGGGCATGTTCTTCTTCCTTGTGTAGGCGAATGACGTTTTAAGGTGCTTGTCCGCCACCTGCTGTGCTGAACTATGTATTAAATAAGAAAAGCAAATTGTTGAATGTTTTTTCCCCAATGAAGACTGAATTGTAAAATACCCGGAAATGGCTTTTCTGTTTTATTGTGCATTTAAAAAAAATTCAGATTGTCCTTTTTTGTTGAGATAATTGTTGAATATTGAAATTGCACATGTAACTGGTAATTTAGTTTTAGATATTATTTGAACCAGTGGAGGGCCATGCATTTCACACCTGGGCCTTCAATGAAGTCCTACTTAGTCCTACTTGAATAAATCCCCCTCATAATACCATAATTTATGACACCACGGGTGGACAAACAATATACAGAAAAGCACTTAGACAGCACTGACCGAGTGTTGGACGATATAGCTTCTCTTGAAAGGTCCGTGTTGAAAATGGCCTCGCAAGTGAATCTTCAATTTCTAAAGATAAAGATGTCTTTTAATTGTCCAATAACGGGGACATTTGCAGTGTTACAGCAGCAAAGATATACATCACACAGTGGCACCGACGTAATGTAGCCGTTAATGTATAACATTGGCAGCAGGCATTCATAAAAAGCATGCAAATATACACAGTATATACGTATATACACAGATCCCCATGTATATACACACTGACAGCCCACAACATATACAAGTGTAAGGAAACACTCCTAATGCCTGTCTATGGTTCAGAGGGGAAATAAATAAAAATGCTGCAATGATAAAAAAAAATACTGAATGATTGAAAATACTGCAATGATAAAAATACTGCAAGAATAAAAGTACTGTACCCAGCCAACATGTCCAACTGGGCCCCAAATGGGGTAAATGCGGGATTCCTGGGTACCAAGTGGGAATGGGCTAGAAGTGGGCAATGGTACAGGGTTCCATGTGGGCGCCATCTGGGATTGGTGGGCATGGGCTTAAACTGGGCAAATGTTGTGGGTGCAATACGGGTTGTGTATGGGCTAAGTGGGCATGGGTTAGAACTGGTAAAGATAAAGATAAAGATGTCCTTTATTAGTCCCACAATGGGGAAATTTGAGGTGTTACAGCAGCAAAGATATAGCTCACACAGAGTCGGCGGCGTAATGTAGCCGTTAATGTATAACATTAGCAGCAGACATTCATAAAAAGCATGCAAATATACACAGTATAAACGTATCTAAGTGTAAGGAAACACTCCTAATGTCTGTCCATTATACAGAGGGGAAAATGCTGTAATGATAAAAACTACTGAATCTACTACTGAAACCATTTATAGGTCCTATTTGGGTTATGTGTGGGCTAAGTGGGCATGGGTTAGAACTGGTCAACCATGTGAGGGTCTCATATGGGCTGTATATGGGCCAAGTGGGCATGGGTTAGAGCTGGTCAACCATGTCTGGGTCCTATTTGGGTTATGTGTGGGCTAAGTGGGCATGGGTTAGAAGTGGTCACCATTTATCGGTCCTGTTTGGGTTATGTGTGGGATAAGTGGGCATAGGTTAGAGCTGGTCAACCATGTCTGGGTCCTGTATGGGTTATAGATGAGCTAAGCGGGCATGGGTTTGAAAATTTGTTCTGGAGCCTTTTTGATATTTAATGCATGCTATGCTAATAGTAACCACCCTGAAGACTATTCTCAGTAGAACTATTCAATGGATGCCAAAACGATAGAGACATGGCCATGGAGCCTATGCTGCGAGATTGTGAAAGGACTAAAATAAGTGTAGGATTTTTGAGGACCAGAAGTCAGCTTTTATTAGGTTTGACATTGATTTAACTTATGGAACAATGCAAATTATGGTCGGGTTGTTGTTGGACTTTTTCCGCTTTTGACTAAGGGACGGGTGTTTTTATTTTCTGGGACTCTTTAGAACAAGCGGCACGGTGGCGGACTGGTTAGCAAGTCCGCATCACAGTACAGAAGTGCAAGGTTCTCCCTGTGCCTGCTAGGGTTTTCGCCGGTTTCCTCCCACTTTCCAAAAACATCCATGATAGGTTGATTGGTCACTGGTCCAAGGTCTGAGTGTGAGAGCGGATGGTTGCTTGTCTCTGTGTGCCCTGCGATTGACTGGCAACCAGTTCAGGGTGTACCCTGTCGACTGCCCGAAGACAGCTGGGATAGGCTCCAGCACTCCCGGGGACCCTTGTGAGGACAAGAAGCAGTACAGAGGATTGATTGATTTATTAAAATTAAAATTAAATTCATGTATTTATCTACGCTAAATTTAACAAGGCTGGACGTTATATTTTGTGAATTTACATGTACCCCCAACTGTGACTTAATAACCCTTAAGGGACAAGATAACATTTTATAATATACCAGACAGCTAAGATTGTCATCTATGAACTATTTGACAAGGCAGGTCCAGCATTGTCAGCCACATCCAACAGTCAACACAGTTACTTTTTTTTAAATAAACAAAATCAACATTATTAATTAATGTTATTTTATTAATTCTGTATGCTGTGAAAGATCTTTATTCAAAGTATATTTGAAGTTATTTCTACCTTATTGCTTGATTTTTGTAGATTCAAGTTGGAGTTGTCAAAATTACAGATTCTTTTGAAGGCAGCATATTCAAACTGTGAGAAAAGGAGCGAATGCAAGCTACGCGGTCTTTGAGGTGCGGCAGAAGAGCTGAAAGCACGGTGAGTCCCGAACGATAATTGAATTAATTAATTAATCTTGGGTAAATGTCTGGCTCTCATTTTTTAGACTTACTTTACAATGTGTTTTGTAATTTTTCAAGGTTGCCTGTGTTGGAAAACTGCTTGGTGCGTTAGCTAAAACACAGTATGCTAAAATGATAAGTGACGAGAACACAGAGGGTATATCAACAACGTACGTACTCGAATTATTTTGGGGAAAACTTAAGTACATTATAATCACCCTTTTAATAATACTGATAAGCGTTGTGTGTTTTATTTATTTTTATGAGGACCTTTACAACGAGCTACATATTGTTAGCATTGGGCCTACGACGCTAAACACAGTGTCCCTCGATCTCTCTCCAAAATTCTCCAAAAGACTTAAGCTTTCACTCAAATTAATACAATCTACTCCACTAGCTCATTTAAGGCTTTTTTGTGATGTGTTTGATTTGGGTAAGTAAAGCAAAACATATTAACTGTTGAATGTTGCCTGTTATTTAAATAATAGAAATTCAAGATGAAAGTTGAACAGATATTGAAATGCTAGATTGGCTCATTCAGAATCATGCCACAATGTGCTTTGTATGTTTTGTGTGTGGGTTTATCAAGCTCTAATTCAATGCAGTGTCCAAAACGAGCGCGCATAATTGTTGGATGAATGTTGGTTAATAGAGTCAGATAATAGTTAAAATTCCAACAGTTGAACAGATGTTGAAATGCTAGATTGGCTCATTCAGAATCATGCCACAATGTGCTTTGTATGTTTTGTGTGTAGGCTTATCAAGCTCTAATTCAATGCAGTGTTGAGCTGCATTTGAGAGGAACTACGTAAGTAACTAATGTGGAAAAATTGTGACTTCTTTGTGTACTTTTATTTTGAATATTCAAATTTTGTGGGTAAAGGTTAGAGAAAATAAGTTAAAAATGAGAGCTGTACAGGTATTTAAGTTTTTGGTTTGTAAAATACCCGAATGTGGGTTTCAGCAGGTGAGGCAATGATTGGACAGAGCAAAAGCTATGCTCCAAAATAGAAGTGATTACACCTTCACTAGACTAACCTGCAGCTAATTACATAATTATAAAATTAACACTTTAACCTGGCTTCCCCATCACAGATGTATTCTTTTAAATGCAAAGCTTTTTGTTCTAGCTTTTGTTGTTAAATGACATTCATGCCCAAGTGTCTATGCATCCATTGCAGGGATGTTTTCTCAAGTGACGAGTCTGAAGCCTGTGATGACGAAGTACCATCTACACCTCCCCATGGATTGTCACAGAGAAAAAGCTTCCTAACCAAGAGAGGCGCTGCAGAAGGTCCTTGAGTACGTCCAACGTGTTGAGTCTGTGAGTCTACTGCAGGATCTAATGCAGGTATGAAAATGATGAAATTTTAATGTATTATCTTCAAAATTATAAATAATTATTTAATTTCTTGAAATATAAAATTAGGTACCCTAAACCCAAGTAGGAACCCCAGTCCCAGTACATTCCTGATTCTGGAGCTACAGAGATCAAACCATCCTACTGTATCACTAAATAGCCCCACCTCTAAAACCCTGATTCGGAAGGCCGAGTTGAAAGACTTCAGAGTTCAAGATGGTCAACTGCAACTATGATAAGCCGAATGTGTTCACCCCAAGTCGGAAACTGAGAAAAAGACTCAATTTTCACATGATTTCAGTCCCTTCTATATTTAAAAGAATGTATTGGGGCTCTAAAAATGTGAAATATTTTTACAAGTATTTCTTTTACTACTCATAGGCAGTTTCATAATAATAGTACAATTTGGCATCGTGTATTGTTTTTTGGTTCCATTCAAAATGCACAAGACGTATAGACATATTTTGTTTGTGGATCGCTGCAGCATCACACGAGCGCACAGAGACAAACGTGGCAGCAACTTAAAACAATTAAAATATCGAATCGAAATCGGGAACTGAAAATCAAAAATCGAATCGGGGCTTGAGTGAATCGTTACCTCCCTAATCATAATCATTTTGGTAGAATGTTGGGCTCTTGCCCTTTGAGTGTATATGGCGTTACCGAAGCTGTTCACTTAATCGACAATTCCTTTCCTGTGACGTTTATCATACCCAGTTTAACTGCCAAAATATTTTTAAGTGTGTGATGATTATCTGGATCGAGTGACACCCATGTTATAATGGTTGCAGGTATTGGTGGATTGGACGATAGTGTCAGAACAATGATGGCGTTCATCATGACAAATCCTCTGTCTCTGAAGTACAATCTCTTTGGACATCGTAGCAAGAACAAGCGCCGAGACCTGCCTTTTTCTGATGTTCTATACGGTAATATATTTTTTTTTTAAGGGATTGTGGTGTGAAGACATTTCAGCATGTCCCATAAGGTTTCACAATCATTAAATAGTTTTACTAAGTTGGCTTCTTGTCTTTTTTGTTTTAGGAGCACTGAAAAGGAATGGAGCCACAAAGGACATCAACGAGAAGGACACAGGCAACCCTGTCCAAGTGGTTCATGGGAGCTTGTGATCAAGGTGGGAATAGGGCAGTTCGAGCTCGGAGATCTCAAGGCAACTGTCAGGTTTAAAACGTCCTGACGCCATTTTTAGACTGAAGGTGGCATAAATCCAGACCAAACCAGTTAGAGTTTTGTTTTTGACCATTCGCGAATGGGAGAGGAAGTCAGGAGGTGAAGCAGGCGTCTTGCCAGTTCAATCTCGCGCACTCTCTCTCACTCTCTACCACCCGTTCGGTCTTTTATCAGCAACCTAAGCAGACAATGGAGGTCTGTCTGAAATTCTAGCAGGCAGGCAGGAAGCAATCAACCACAGTAGTCAGTCAGGAATTCGAAACTAAAGTGTGTGCGTGTGTTCCAGTTGTGCGCGTGTGTGCTAAAGCAATAATGTGAGTGTCTGTGTGTGTGCGCAATTATAACTGATACAAATAGTGTATAAAAACATGATTAGAAATACACAAACTATTTACATATCCTCATCCCATCTCACATTCACCCGTTTGTGGGTTTAAATCATGTCCTTACGGCTTTAAGACAGATCATCATAATGAAATCATACAACAGTGTGGTCATCCGTGGAGGGGCGAAAACCCTCAGTAGGGACAAAATTCCCCTCCTCCCTTCCGGCGTGGAACGAGATTCTCATGGTATGTTGGTCACTTGGGAATAAAACATAAAAAAACTTCAATATACCTAGTGAAAAATAACAAAACTGTCTCCACGCAGAGTTTGTCTCCACGCAGAGCTTGTCTCTGCGGCGACTTGATGGAGGCCCTTGCCTCGTTGTAGGAGGGGACAGCCGTCTTTACCTCCCGGATCTTCGTGTGTGGTGTATGTGTGTGCATGTGTGGGGGCAGGGGCAAAAGGGTCCATGTGTTATTTAGGTTTCAGTGTCCAGTTCGAGTTTGTCATTGTCCAGTTCGAATTCGTCATTCTCAACATCAATCAGGTTGTAATGGTACATTTGGGCAACAAACATGCAGTTAATAATCATCTTTGTCATAAGAATAATGCAACATGAACAGACTACACATAACAAAAATGAAAACCATAATTATCCCGATATATTGTCTTTCAAATTCTTCGTAGTGGTCATAACATCAATAATTGTTTCATTTTATTAAAAATGTAAATGCAGTAATGTTCTCCAATCAAGGCTAAAATTCTTTATGTACGTCATTAATTTCCAAACAATATCTAATCTTTTTGTTCTGTGGCTTCAACATTCGTATCTGTGGCTGGTTGTGCGGTTCCGATGTGCGTGTGGTCCGATATTGTGACTCAGGTGGGCTCCTGTTCGAGGGATTCGCGTTGCTCGGCCTTTAGCTGGAAACCGGAGAAGCTTGTACTGCAACTGGTGGATCCAGCTGCCACGCCCCGCGACCTTTGCTGCCGTCGGGGTCACTGCAATCATCTGGCGAGGGCCATCTCAGCATTCACTTGTCCCAACGAAGTCGTTTCAGCACCTTGAAGAAGAGTTGGTCTCCCACACGGACGTGATTTCTCTGTGGATCAGAACACACTGACCAGTAATTGCGTCTTTTTTTTTTTTTCTTTTTGGTCAAAACATGTTTCCCATGTGGACTGGGACTGATGTGCCAGTCGCTGGTGGTTCTGATGAACCTGAGAGTCGATAGGGGATAGTGTCCTAACTTCGGCTGGCACTATCCTCATTGCTGTGATTGAAACACAGTCTGGTCATTGTCTCCTTTTTTTCCCTCATTGTCTTGATAAGTCTGCCCTTAACAGTCCCATTAGTGCGTTCCACAAGTCCTGCAGACTGTATGCACAATGACGCTTTGAGTCAATTTTGCAACAACTGTCCCACTTGTTACAACATCATTCACAAATGCATAATTTTCACTTCAAATCACTTCTTGAAATTCCAAATGTCAGGATAATTTGTGTTAGGTTGAAGATGTATTTTATCCCATATTTTACTCTATTAGTATTGCAAAAGAATTGTTCCACAGCGTGACCCATGTTTGACCATATGGATGAGAAGACTTCACAGAGAAGCGGATGCCTGAAGACTGGATCAACGTCTGCAACATCAAAGGAGGTGTGCTGAGACACACCTCTGAAACAAAAGGACTGAGACTTTAGTACCAGAGCACTAAAAGGGCATATCTGCCTTTTCAATCAGTGGATGACTGCCATTGATGTCTGTCTTTCCTCTTGTGTCTGAGATGTTTACATGTTCCTGCTGGTGCTCCCCCCTTCATCCCTTAGTGCAAATACATTGTATTGTTAGGGACTTCCCTAATAAAATAGAGGGCTCGGCGGAGTGTGCTCCAGAACGAATTTGGAGATGTAACTGAGCACACCTCCGTTCGTTCTCCTCGCGAGTAAAAGATCAACTCTTGTCTTCCTTCCATTCATTTAGCCTATGTTCAGTGAATGCTTAGGTGATTGAACCTGACAATTTGATTACACAACACTTTTTCCAACTGTTTTAGCATCAACATATGTTGTCGGAAACAACTTAATCCATTTTGAAAACATATGAATTACAACCAAACAATATTGCATCTCAAACAAATAACACTGTCTAAAAAAAAGTTTTTTGTTGAAAAGTCTGTATGTGGGAACAATTTCATATCATACTACCCCTCTCTTGACACATAGTTATGCTCTTGTGTCACTCTTATTACTTTTCCAATCAATGAATTAGGCAGCCAGGATTTGCCATCTGCCAATTTGCTGATCCTGTCCTCAGCAATGTTTGCACCTTTGTTCTCCCAATGTGTGCGTTCAATTACTGGTACCTTTTTCCCTGGCGTGGGATCAAATTGTCAAGTTGATTTTCTGCGTGTGTGTGCGTGTGGGGGTGTGTTCATTTTCCCTTTTAGCTGCGCTGTGTCGATATAAAGGCGAGGCAGTTTCCAATTGTAATTGTGTCATTTTCTGTTAAGTGAATTTTGCGTTCACAAATAACTATTTTAGACGTGCTTTATGCACAACTTTTCTTTTCCTGTTGTGGTTTTTAAAGCCCAATGTCGACAGAACGCATGAACATTTATCTTGACTGTCAGTCCACATTGTAACCATACAACTCATACAAGATGGGAAACCCCAAATTTTAATTAGCTCACACCCGCCTACGCTCTTCCTGCTTATCCTAACAATCTCTTATCCGTTGGTATCACAATGTTAGTACTCCCATCGCATAAAAGTCAGTTTGATTTCAGGCTGCGACCTTGGTTCTCAAACACTTTTACTTCTTATCAGTCTGGAATGCGCACCTGGTCTGTGTTACAAGTCTGAGTTCCTCCAGTCGGGAGGAAGGTCAAGTCGCGGTTTGGTGATAATTTGGACGGCTCCACAGTCGTGTGGCGCCTCCTAGATGATGCGGGGAAAAAATGACGCTGGGCTGAAATGCACCGCAACTTATCAGTATAATGTGTCCCTGTGACAATTAGGCCGGCGTGCAATGTGAATGTGGTGGGAAAAGAATGTAATTTTTTGATTCCTTAAAGCAGCAGTGAAAGCTCTTAATCACACTCTAAGTGGTTCTCTGCCACGAAATCCAAATTGTTGTGACTAAATATGCAAATGAATTCATTTTGCCCTGGTTCCTGCAGTAACCCAGGCTAATGAAGTCATTTTTTGCAGTCACTGTTTTGCTCAAATGGCTTATAATAATTTGGTAGTGCGTTAAGATGCTTTGTCGATACAATCTTGTAGTGTATCTTCACAAGTTCCAACATACACAACCCATTCCATGGCCATGACGATACTGTTTTAAAGATTACCAAGGCTTGTTGGACCTTTCTCTGCCACATAAATTACAGCCCTGAGAGGCACCGGGCCTCAACTTTATCTATGAAGGGTCAGGGATTTAATGGGGGTCACCGAGGCGTCCCAAGGAAAGTTTTTACAGAAAAGTGGTCTGGCAATATCTTTTCTCTTTCTTATCACTGACAATGCGCCCCTTTAAAGTTTTGACGTTTGTTTGAATTCGCCCGTGCTTATTAATTCTATTGAAGTCCAATTTTGCCAGTGTATCACGGCCTAATGAGTAAAACGCATGTTGATGTAGAACTCCTTCTACACACACTTTTATGTTTGACTTTTTACGTCACGTGATCCTCCATTGCTACCACATCTCGTCCTGAAAAGTTAATGTTTTGTAACAAGACTTACTGCTTCCTCCTTTCTTTCTTTTCTTTTTCCTTCCTTCTGCCCAACACGTTCATGCTTTCTGTGCATAATTTAGAATTTTCTTTTCCATTTTACAAGTTGGCCAATTTAAATTAGGTTGTTTTATTTGAAAAGCCTGTAATTCTCTTTTTTTTCCCCTTTTCACCTAATCACAAATTTCTTATCACAAAAATGAACATGTTAATTCTATTTTATTTCCTATTTTTCCAATCTTGTGACTCATTTCACTTCAACCAGTTCTACCTTAAAGTGGACAAGTACACATCAATGTTTTTTGTAGTTTCTATTTTCTTCTCTGCTTTAATGAAAATTATAGCCCTTCTAGCCAAATTTTTCCTGTGTCATTTCTATCTCTGCATTTCATTCCATTTCTGGCCTACCTTAATACTAAAACAAAAATGCTCTTTCAAAAATTAAAACTATCTAAAACTAGTGATGGCAAAATGAAGCCCCATAAAGCAGCCAAGCCCTGCAGGGAAATACTTCACACACGAATGGGCTTCGAGATGCTTCATTTTTCTTGACTACGCCATCCCATGGACAGAAAAATGTATAACATGCTTGGTGCATGCAATAAAATGGTGAGCTGTAAATCATGCTCTGCCCACCAAACAATATGTATTTGAAGAGTGATTTTAATTGTTCTGTTTTACTTTGTCTTCTAACTTCTCCAATATTCAGACAGCTCCGCCGAGACCAACGTTTCACCCCCACACTGATATAAAATGGACCCAACCGTTTGGGTCTCTTTCCAAATTTGGTACCAAAGCCTCCCCCACAGTGCGGCAGCTATCTTGAATTGGCCCGTTCCCAGAAAGTTTTACTTCATTCAGTGTCATTCAGTATTATTCAAAATCTTTCAGTGTCATTCCAAATCATTCAATGTCATTCACAATCTTTCCACATCCTTCCACCTTCCATCGTTCAGTGTCATTCCACATTCTCTTTCATATATAACATAACATAACAATAACATAATCCTGGGTCAGCAGACACCTAATTAATGTGTTAATACATGATACATTTTTCTATAAGCAACCCTTATGATTGTAACGTATTTTTAATTCTTTCTAGGCGGGAACTGTCCGAACAAAAAATTCATGCAATTTGTAATTAGACACTTTGTCATACAAAAAGTCACTCAGGGCAAGAGAAAAAAAATTGTCACTTGCCCAAGTTGGGCAAGTAATTTGGCCACTCGGGCAAGGCAAATTTTAGTGGCACTTGCCCTATGGGCAAGCAGTTTTTAAAGTTAACTTCGAACCCTGTGATGGTGTCTTGTGACCTGTCTTTATCAGCTGATGTTCCATGAAGGCGTGCCTTACCTGTCACAAGAATGAAGGCAAGTCACGCCCCCCGCTGTCCATTCACTCCGCCAAGACGCTGCTCCAGGTGGTAGAGAGGATGAAGGCTCCCTTGTCTCTGTTCATGGTTTTTATGCCTCGCTTGCAGATCTCAATGGCCTCTCTGATCCAGCGCTGTAGTTTGTTCTCTTCTGTGCGGATGACCCTGCCCTTCTCCCGGTCCATGATGTGGTTTTCCCTTTTGCAGTGGTCAGTGATTGCTGATTTGTAATGTTCATGTTGTGCTTGTTCTTTTACTGCTCTGATTTTTTAATTTTTTTGACAGGTAAGTCACACCCTCATGGAACATCAGCTGATAAAGACTGGTCTCAAGACACCATCATGCGACACTCTGAAGAAGGCGAAAGACTCGCTGAAACATGTCAGGTAAAAAATTAACCTAAAACATAAATGTCTGCTTTTAATGAATCAGTCAAATATCAATAATAAGAAGACAAAATGAACCTAATACAAATAAATGAATGCTTAATAACTCCCCTGCACATGCTCCTAAAAATCCAAACCTTCACCTGTAAATAAAACGTCCCGACCTGAAGACATCTTAATGTTATTATTTTGTTATACACACAGTGCCGCCAAGTGGAATCAAAAATGTGTTTTTATTTTAATTTTCACGTACTGCACGGTGCCCTTTTGACGAATCCGACTGAAAATTAGTCAGAAAAGACTCAAGACAATGATCTTACTCTCTGCCGAATTTTGTGACGTTTTGGCAAAAGGCGTGGCTATTAAGGTGCTGAAAAGTCCGATTGTACTCTGTGGCAACAAAAGCTCCGGCAACATGACTCAGATGATCCTATCTTCTCGAAGTTGTACACATTTGAGGATACTTCAGCCCTGAAGACATCTACCAACTTATTTTACATCGTAGTAGTAGCGCCACCAACTGGTAAAAGCTAATACAAGTTATTTTCTTGGATGTTTTTCTCCGTGCAACTCAACAAGGTCGCCCTCATATATGCTCGGATGACTGTTTCGGCCATGAGGATGTCACAATACGAAATTCGTCCTTTTTCGTGAAAAGTTGTGGGAGTGGCATTGCACTGTTCGGCAATAAAACAAAGCTGATTATGAGGTTCTAAATATGAACGACAACTCGTAAAACTTTACACACACATCAGGCCGAGCAAATTTATCAATATTTTATACGTTAGTTGTGCAGCTTTTTTGAAATGGCTCGCCATGGCCCTCGAGAAATGTTAAAAAAAAGCAGCTCTGGTTGAGTGTTTCACCTCGCTTTTTGTAAATTTTATGGAGTACAGTGAACCCTCGGTTATCGCGGTTAATGGGGACCGAGACCACCCGCGAAAACTGAAAATCCGCGAAGTAGCGGCGCACCTTCAAAAATGCTTAAAAAAAATATACAATATATATAATAAATATATATATATATATATATATATATATATATATATATATATATATATATATATATATATATATATATATATATATATATATATATATATATATATATATATATATATATACGGGGAGAGAGAGAGTGAAATTCATGTTATAACAAAAAAAACAAATTATTATTAAAACGTATTATTTTTTTATTCCCCAGCCATTCTTTTTGTATTTATTTAATTACTCCGACTTTTACCTGCTGGTACGCCGTCCGGTGTGCCCTGTGAAATGAAAGGTAGCATTCTTTATTTATTTATTCATTTATTCATTCATAACTGACAGCCTCGCGCTCCGCTCGTGCCCGGGCAGAAGAGGTGCTCCAATTCGGCTTAACTGTGACACACGCCCGCCCTCCTCCCCCGGAGCTTCCATTCGGTTAAACTTAGGGGCCGCTTGGCACCGCCGTGCCCGGGGAAGGTGCTCCTCTTCGGCTTACTGTGACGCGAGCATGCCCTCCTCCTCCGGAGCTTCCATTCGGTTAAACTTAGGGGCCGCTTGGAACCGCCCGTGCCCGGGGAAGGTGCTCCTCTTCGGCTTACTGTGACGCGAGCATGCCCTCCTCCTCCGGAGCTTCCATTCGGTTAAACTTAGGGGCCGCTTGGAACCGCCCGTGCCCGAGGAAGGTGCTCCTCTTCGGCTTACTGTGACGCGAACATGCCCTCCTCCTCCGGAGCTTCCATTCGGTTAAACTTAGGGGCCGCTTGGCACCGCCCGTGCCCGGGGAAGGTGCTCCTCTACGGCTTAACTGCCACACACGCCGGCCGGAGCTCTGGTACGGTCCGAACCGCGCGAAACGTCGCCACCGATCGTGTCCGGGGGAACGTGCTCTTCTTCGTCCACTCTCCTCTTCGCCCACGCTCTTCTTCGGCGCACGCCGGCCGTCTAACCGCTCCAGCGCCCCGTCGTGCCGCTTGGCGAAACTACAATGCCCCCGAATATTTTTTAGACCCGCGAAGCACTGAACCCGCGAAAGGTGAACCGCGAAGTAGCGAGGGTTCACTGTATGTATAAGACCAAGACCTACAAAAAAGTCTCTTGGAGCAATGAGCTAGGTTTTACAGGAAGTCGGCCATTTTGAATTTACTTAAAAGGGGGCGGGTCACCACAATGGACTTTGTGTAGAAATTATTATTGGGGCCCGAGCAGCGACCGCGGCGAGGTCCCTATTGTTTTTGTCGAAAATATTATTACTTTTATTATTATTATTATTATTATTATTATTAGGGCCTGAGCAGCGACCGCTGCGAAGTCCCTATTGTTTTTGTAGAAATTAGTATTATTATTATTTTTCCGATTGTTCGATCGCATTTTTGACCCCCGAAACATGCACAAAAACTCACCAAACTTGGCAGTCTCATCGGGCATGGCGAAAAATTTTATATTTTTTAACGTCTAATATGAACAGGAAGTGAGTTATGAATTTTTGAAAGTCCGACTTTTGCCCTTTTTTGCATGTTTACAGGGGTCATTCTTTTGCACCCTGATCCTAAAGGCTTCATCTGATTGCCTTAAAGTTCTGTCTGGAGCATCTTAAGACCTGGGACAAACACTGGGGCTAAAATTTTTTGTTTCCGAAATACTATATGACGGGGGCGGGGCTTCAAAGTTTTCACTTAAGATTTCCTTCGCCGCAATGGACAAAATGCTTAATAACTCTCCTGCACATGCTGCTAAAAATCCAAAACTTCACATGTACATAAAGAGTCGGTACCTGAAGACATCTATATGTTTATATTCAGTTATACACCTTGCGCCAATCAATATCAATTTTTACATTTTGACGTACTGCACGGTGCCCTTTTAACGAATCCGATTGAAAATTGGCTAGAAAAGACTCAAGACATTGATCTTACTCTATCCCTATTTTTATGACTTTCCTTCAAAGGGCGTGGCTATTACGGTGCCGCAGATTCTGATTATTCTCCGTGGCAACAAAAGTTCCTGCAAAATGATTCAGATGATCCATCTTCTGGAAATCTTTCACATTTGAGGATATTCAGGCCCTGAAGACGGCTGCCAACTTATTTTTGATCGCAGTGGTAGTGCCACCAACTGGTTAAAACAAATACAAATTATTTTTGTTGATGTTTTTCTCCGGGCAAGTGAACAAAATCTACCTTATATTTGCTCGGATGAGTGTTTAGGCCTTGAGCATGTCACAATACGAAAGTCTTTCGCCTTCTTCAGAGTGTCACATGATGCTGTCTTGTGACCCGTCTTTATCAGCTGATGTTCCATGAGGGCGTGACTTACCTGTCACAAGAATGAAGGCAAGTCACGCCCCCCGCTGTCCGTTCACTCCGCCAAGATGCTGGTCCAGGTGGTAGAGAGGATGAAGGCTCCCTTGTCTCTGTTCATGGTTTTTATGCCTCGCTTGCAGATCTCAATGGCCTCTCTGATCCAGCGCTGTTGTTTGTTCTCTTCTGTGCGGATGACCCTGCCCTTCTCCAGGTCCATGATGTGGTTTTCCCTTTTGCAGTGGTCAGTGATTGCTGATTTGTAATGTTCATGTTGTGCTTGTTCTTTTACTGCTCTGATTTTTTTCATTTTTTTGACAGGTAAGTCACACCCTCATGGAACATCAGCTCAAGACACCATCATGCGACACTCTGAAGAAGGCGAAAGACTCGCCGAAACATGTCAGGTAAAAAATTAACCTAAAACATAATTGTCTGCTTTTAATGAATCAGTCAAATATCAATAATAAGAAGACAAAATGAACCTAATACAAATAAATGAATGCTTAATAACTCCCCTGCACATGCTCCTAAAAATCCAAACCTTCACCTGTAAATAAAACGTCCCGACCTGAAGACATCTTAATGTTATTATTTTGTTATACACACAGTGCCGCCAAGTGGAATCAAAAATTTGTTTTTATTTTAATTTTCACGTACTGCACGGTGCCCTTTTGACGAATCCGACTGAAAATGAGTCAGAAAAGACTCAAGACAATGATCTTACTCTCTGCCGAATTTTGTGACGTTTTGGCAAAAGGCGTGGCTATTAAGGTGCTGAAAAGTCCGATTGTACTCTGTGGCAACAAAAGCTCCGGCAACATGACTCAGATGATCCTATCTTCTCGAAGTTGTACACATTTGAGGATACTTCAGCCCTGAAGACATCTACCAACTTATTTTACATCGTAGTAGTAGCGCCACCAACTGGTAAAAGCTAATACAAGTTATTTTCTTGGATGTTTTTCTCCGTGCAACTCAACAAGGTCGCCCTCATATATGCTCGGATGACTGTTTCGGCCATGAGGATGTCACAATACGAAATTCGTCCTTTTTCATGAAAAGTTGTGGGAGTGGCATTGCACTGTTCGTCAATAAAACAAAGCTGATTATGAGGTTCTAAATATGAACGACAACTCGTAAAACTTTACACACACATCAGGCCGAGCAAATTTATCAATATTTTATACGTTAGTTGTGCAGCTTTTTTTAAATGGCTCGCCATGGCCCTCGAGAAATGTTAAAAAAAGCAGCTCTGGTTGAGTGTTTCACCTCGCTTTTTGTAAATTTTATGGAGTACAGTGAACCCTCGGTTATCGCGGTTAACGGGGACCGAGACCACCCGCGAAAACTGAAAATCCGCGAAGTAGCGGCGCACCTTCAAAAATGCTTAAAAAAATATACAATATATATAATAAATATATATATATATATATATATATATATATATATATATACGGGGAGAGAGAGAGTGAAATTCATGTTATAACAAAAAAACCAAATTATTATTAAAACGTATTATTTTTTTATTCCCCAGCCATTCTTTTTGTATTTATTTAATTACTCCGACTTTTACCTGCTGGTACGCCGTCCGGTGTGCCCTGTGAAATGAAAGGTGGCATTCTTTATTTATTTATTCATTTATTCATTCATAACTGACAGCCTCGCGCTCCGCTCGTGCCCGGGCAGAAGAGGTGCTCCAATTTGGCTTAACTGTGACACACGCCCGCCCTCCTCCCCCGGAGCTTCCATTCGGTTAAACTTAGGGGCCGCTTGGCACCGCCCGTGCCCGGGGAAGGTGCTCCTCTTCGGCTTACTGTGACGCGAGCATGCCCTCCTCCTGCGGAGCTTCCATTCGGTTAAACTTAGGGGCCGCTTGGAACCGCCCGTGCCCGGGGAAGGTGCTCCTCTTCGGCTTACTGTGACGCGAGCATGCCCTCCTCCTCCGGAGCTTCCATTCGGTTAAACTTAGGGGCCGCTTGGCACCGCCCGTGCCCGGGGAAGGTGCTCCTCTACGGCTTAACTGCCACGCACGCCGGCCGGAGCTCTGGTACGGTCCGAACCGCGCGAAACGTCGCCACCGATCGTGTCCGGGGGAACGTGCTCTTCTTCGTCCACTCTCCTCTTCGCCCACGCTCTTCTTCGGCGCACGCCGGCCGTCTAACCGCTCCAGCGCCCCGTCGTGCCGCTCGGCGAAACTACAATGCCCCCGAATATTTTTTAGACCCGCGAAGCACTGAACCCGCGAAAGGTGAACCGCGAAGTAGCGAGGGTTCACTGTATGTATAAGACCAAGACCTACAAAAAAGTCTCTTGGAGCAATGAGCTAGGTTTTACAGGAAGTCGGCCATTTTGAATTTACTTAAAAGGGGGCGGGTCACCACAATGGACTTTGTGTAGAAATTATTATTGGGGCCCGAGCAGCGACCGCGGCGAGGTCCCTATTGTTTTTGTAGAAAATATTATTACTTTTATTATTATTATTATTAGGGCCTGAGCAGCGACCGCTGCGAAGTTCCTATTGTTTTTGTAGAAATTATTATTATTATTATTTTTCCGATTGTTCGATCGCATTTTTGACCCCCGAAACATGCACAAAAACTCACCAAACTTGGCAGTCTCATCGGGCATGGCGAAAAATTTGTTATTTTAACGTCTAATATGAACAGGAAGTGAGTTATGAATTTTTGAAAGTCCGACTTTTGCCCTTTTTTGCATGTTTACAGGGGTCATTCTTTTGCACCCTGATCCTAAAGGCTTCATCTGATTGCCTTAAAATTCTGTCTGTAGCATCTGAAGACCTGGGACAAACACTGGGGCTAAAATTTTTTGTTTCCGAAATACTATATGACGGGGGCGGGGCTTCAAAGTTTTCACTTAAGATTTCCTTCGCCGCAATGGACAAAATGCTTAATAACTCTCCTGCACATGCTGCTAAAAATCCAAAACTTCACATGTACATAAAAAGTCTGTACCTGAAGACATCTATATGTTTATATTCAGTTATACACCTTGCGCCAATCAATATCATTTTTTACATTTTGACTTACTGCACGGTGCCCTTTTAACGAATCTGATTGAAAATTGGCTAGAAAAGACTCAAGACATTGATCTTACTCTATCCCTATTTTTGTGACTTTCCTTCGAAGGGCGTGGCTATTACGGTGCCGCAGAGTCTGATTATTCTCCGTGGCAACAAAAGTTCCTGCAAAATGATTCAGATGATCCATCTTCTCGAAATTTTTCACATTTGAGGATATTCAGGCCCTGAAGACGGCTGCCAACTTATTTTTGATCGCAGTGGTAGCGCCACCAACTGGTTAAAACAAATACAAATTATTTTCGTTGATGTTTTTCTCCGGGCAGGTGAACAAAATCTACCTTATATTTGCTCGGATGAGTGTTTAGGCCTTGAGCATGTCACAATACGAAAGTCTTTCGCCTTCTTCAGAGTGTCACATGATGCTGTCTTGTGACCCGTCTTTATCAGCTGATGTTCCATGAGGGCGTGACTTACCTGTCACAAGAATGAAGGCAAGTCACGCCCCCGCTGTCCGTTCACTCCGCCAAGATGCTGGTCCAGGTGGTAGAGAGGATGAAGGCTCCCTTGTCTCTGTTCATGGTTTTTATGCCTCGCTTGCAGATCTCAATGGCCTCTCTGATCCAGCGCTGTTGTTTGTTCTCTTCTGTGCGGATGACCCTGCCCTTCTCCCGGTCCATGATGTAGTTTTCCCTTTTGCAGTGGTCAGTGATTGCTGATTTGTAATGTTCATGTTGTGCTTGTTCTTTTACTGCTCTGATTTTTTTCATTTTTTTGACAGGTAAGTCACACCCTCATGGAACATCAGCTCAAGACACCATCATGCGACACTCTGAAGAAGGCGAAAGACTCGCCGAAAGATGTCAGGTAAAAAATTTACCTAAAACATAATTGTCTGCTTTTAATGAATCAGTCAAATATCAATAATAAGAAGACAAAATGAACCTAATACAAATAAATGAATGCTTAATAACTCCCCTGCACATGCTCCTAAAAATCCAAACCTTCACCTGTAAATAAAACGTCCCGACCTGAAGACATCGTAATGTTATTATTTTGTTATACACACAGTGCCGCCAAGTGGAATCAAAAATTTGTTTTTATTTTAATTTTCACGTACTGCACGGTGCCCTTTTGACGAATCCGACTGAAAATTAGTCAGAAAAGACTCAAGACAATGATCTTACTCTCTGCCGAATTTTGTGACGTTTTGGCAAAAGGCGTGGCTATTAAGGTGCTGAAAAGTCCGATTGTACTCTGTGGCAACAAAAGCTCCGGCAACATGACTCAGATGATCCTATCTTCTCGAAGTTGTACACATTTGAGGATACTTCAGCCCTGAAGACATCTACCAACTTATTTTACATCGTAGTAGTAGCGCCACCAACTGGTAAAAGCTAATACAAGTTATTTTCTTGGATGTTTTTCTCCGTGCAACTCAACAAGGTCGCCCTCATATATGCTCGGATGACTGTTTCGGCCATGAGGATGTCACAATACGAAATTCGTCCTTTTTCGTGAAAAGTTGTGGGAGTGGCATTGCACTGTTCGGCAATAAAACAAAGCTGATTATGAGGTTCTAAATATGAACGACAACTCGTAAAACTTTACACACACATCAGGCCGAGCAAATTTATCAATATTTTATACGTTAGTTGTGCAGCTTTTTTGAAATGGCTCGCCATGGCCCTCGAGAAATGTTAAAAAAAGCAGCTCTGGTTGAGTGTTTCACCTCGCTTTTTGTAAATTTTATGGAGTACAGTGAACCCTCGGTTATCGCGGTTAATGGGGACCGAGACCACCCGCGAAAACTGAAAATCCGCGAAGTAGCGGCGCACCTTCAAAAATGCTTAAAAAAAATATACAATATATATAATAATATATATATATATATATATATATATATATATATATATATATATATATATATATATATATATATATATATATATATATATATACGGGGAGAGAGAGAGTGAAATTCATGTTATAACAAAAAAACCAAATTATTATTAAAACGTATTATTTTTTTATTCCCCAGCCATTCTTTTTGTATTTATTTAATTACTCCGACTTTTACCTGCTGGTACGCCGTCCGGTGTGCCCTGTGAAATGAAAGGTGGCATTCTTTATTTATTTATTCATTCATAACTGACAGCCTCGCGCTCCGCTCGTGCCCGGGCAGAAGAGGTGCTCCAATTTGGCTTAACTGTGACACACGCCCGCCCTCCTCCCCCGGAGCTTCCATTCGGTTAAACTTAGGGGCCGCTTGGCACCGCCCGTGCCCGGGGAAGGTGCTCCTCTTCGGCTTACTGTGACGCGAGCATGCCCTCCTCCTCCGGAGCTTCCATTCGGTTAAACTTAGGGGCCGCTTGGAACCGCCCGTGCCCGGGGAAGGTGCTCCTCTACGGCTTAACTGCCACGCACGCTGGCCGGAGCTCTGGTACGGTCCGAACCGCGCGAAACGTCGCCACCGATCGTGTCCGGGGGAACGTGCTCTTCTTCGTCCACTCTCCTCTTCGCCCACGCTCTTCTTCGGCGCACGCCGGCCGTCTAACCGCTCCAGCGCCCCGTTGTGTCGCTCGGCGAAACTACAATGCCCCCGAATATTTTTTAGACCCGCGAAGCACTGAACCCGCGAAAGGTGAACCGCGAAGTAGCGAGGGTTCACTGTATGTATAAGACCAAGACCTACAAAATAGTCTCTTGGAGCAATGAGCTAGGTTTTACAGGAAGTCGGCCATTTTGAATTTACTTAAAAGGGGGCGGGTCACCACAATGGACTTTGTGTAGAAATTATTATTGGGGCCCGAGCAGCGACCGCGGCGAGGTCCCTATTGTTTTTGTAGAAATTGTTATTAGGGCCCGAGCTGCGACGGCTGCGAGGTCCCTATTGTTTTTGTAGAAAATATTATTACTTTTATTATTATTATTATTATTATTATTATTAGGGCCTGAGCAGCGACCACCTTGCACCACCCAGTGGTGACAAAAATTATAATTTTTTACATTTTGACGTACTGCACGGTGCCCTTTTAACGAATCTGATTGAAAATTGGCCAAAAATGACTTTAGACATTGATCTTGTTGAATCCTTTTGGGCAATTTATCGATACTCATAGTGGTGTCTTTGAAAAAGGTACCGATGACGCGCTGGTCCAATGATCAGCATCTCGGTTTTATCTGAGTTAAGACGCAAAAAATTGAAAGACATTCATAGTTTAATTTCGGCAAGGCATGCCTCTAATTTATAGCAATCACACGGATTCGTTATATCCAACGGCATGTATAATTGCGTATCATCAGCATAACAATGAAAACTAATGTTATATTTCCGTATAATATCACCAAGCGGTAGCATCTAGTACCAATCCCTGCGGAACTCCGCGTGTGATCTTACAAAGATCAGAAGTCGCATTGCCATGAATTACACGGTGCCTCCTCTCCGACAGATACGAATTAAACCAAGAAAGCGCTGAACCTGAAATGCCAACACAAGTTTCAAGGCGTTTTAATAATATGTTATGATCAAGTGTCAAAAGCGGCGCCAAGATCGAGTAAGAGTAATACAGTGAACCCTCGGTTATCGCGGTTAATGGGGACCGAGACCACCCGCGAAAACTGAAAATCCGCGAAGTAGCGGCGCACCTTCAAAAATGCTTAAATTATATATATATATATATATATATATATATATATACGGGTAGAGAGAGAGAGAGTGAAATTCATGTTATAACAAAAAAAAATTATTATTAAAACTTCTTATTTTTTTATTCCCCAGCCATTATTTTTGTATTTATTCAATTACTTATTTTTGTATTTATTTAATTACTTCGACTTTTAACTTCTGGTACGCCGTCCGGTGTGCCCTGTGAATGTTATGATCCTCCAGCAGAGCTGGAGGATTGAGCAGGACTCTCCAAACGCAGACACAAGTAGGATAACAATCCGACGCCAGGTAGTCAGTGTAGGTGGTAGTGAGTGTAATCAGTGAGTGAATGGGAATCCGGTGCGGGGCTGGTGGGCGCGTCTCGCAGCAGCTGACCGCATGGCGCGAGACGATCGCTGGAGGAACGCCCACACAGCTGAAAAAACAAAAACACACGCGGCATGACAGGCACGGATCATGCCAGTGAAATGAAAGGTGGCATTCTTCATTTATTTATTTATTCATTTATTCATTCATAACTGACAGCCTCGCGCTCCGCTCGTGCCCGGGGGGAAGAGGTGCTCCTCTTCGGCTTAACTGTGACGCGAGCATGCCCTCCTCCTCCGGAGCTTCCATTCGGTTAAACTTAGGGGCCGCTTGACACCGCCCGTGCCCGGGGAAGGTGCTCCTCTTCGGCTTAACTGTGACGCGAGCATGCCCTCCTCCTCCGTAGCTTCCATTCGGTAAAACCTGATTGGAAAGGTTCAAATTGATTATTACTAGTCATATATTCATTAAGTTTTTCAAGATTTTTGCAATAAACGGAAGATTTGAAACCGGTCTATAGTTGTTGAGACTCTCTGGGTCGAGGTTTGGTTGCTTAAGTAGCGGTCGCATAATGGCGGTCCTAAAGCTGCTGGTACTATACCCGTGGTAAGTGATAGATTAATAATATTTAAGACAGACGGTCCTAGGGTCATAAACAGTTCTTTAATTAGTTTGCCAGGAAGCGGATCGAGCACACAAGTTGTCGGTTTTGCCCCACTAACCAATTTTGTTTGGCTTTCAAGAGATACTTTTTTAAATTGAGATAAGGTTATCGGACAGTTATCAGCCCTAATGTCCCTATTAACACCATTTATGACGGAATTCAACGGAATTGTAAGAACAGTGTCTTTAATCTCATCACGAATACACTCAATCTTCTGAGTAAAGAATTGCATGAAATCGTGAGCTGAATAGGAAGAGCTATCCGAGGTTGGTTGCTGTTGCGTTAGCATTGCTACAGTAGCAAATAAATATTTAGGGTTGTTTTTATGTAAAACAATTAATCTAGAGTAATAATTAGTTTTGGCTAGATTGAGCGCTTCCTTGTATAAACTAGCGCACCATGCCTGACGGAAGACCTCCAGTTTGGTCGCACGCCATTTGCGCTCAAGCTTCCTACAAGAATCGTTTCAGTATGCGTGTTTCCTCATAAAACCACGGAGTCAGCCTCTTTGGACAAGTTTTAGTTTTTAAAGGTGCGACGGAGTCAGGCGCATTTAACAGAGCGACATTAAAGTTGTTTGTAAGATCATCAATCGTACCAATATAATTAGGAAACGAATCGGTTACTAAAGGGAGTAGCTCAGAGAGCGCAGCGGTGGTTAAGGAGCTAATGTTGCGGCTGCTATAGCTTTGATCATGGTCAGAACGATGGCAATGCGCCAAGACTTCAAATTTGATTAAGTAATGGTCAGCTATAGCACTAGTATATGGTAATACAATTATTTTTGAGGATGCTAAGCCCCGGGTTAATACCAAATCTAACGTGTTACCATTTATATGCGTTGCTTCATCTATTATTTGCATGAAACCAAACATATCAATTATTGTCCGAAACGCCACGGTAAGTGGTTCCGACGGGAGATTCATATGAATGTTGAAGTCGCCCATGATATATTATCCGCATGAGTTACCAAATCAGCCACAAATTCAGAAAATTCATCTAAAAAGCCTGAGTAAGAGCCAGGGGGACGGTAAAAAACGGCAAGATAAAACGGCAGTGCGGCCGTGGATCGCATAATGAGAACTTCAAATGTTTTGAAGGAATTGCTAGGACGAGGACTAAGTTTTAGATTAAATTCGGAAATGAGGGCTACACCCCCATCTTTCTCATCATTGCCTCTCGCAGGCAAGGGGCCAGAGACAATTACTCGACTCAGACTCATCTTTCTGGCGAGATCACAAGTCCTTGCTATGTTTTTTCTTTGTGATCTCTGATTGCTTCATCCTAGTTGTTGGAGCAGTTTTCTTTTGAGTAATGCAGTACGGCAACACCACCACTAGGGCAATTGATGACGTCAGCACTGGTTGCGTTCATCCATAAATAACAAATGCAGGACAGGTGGGGGAACGCTGGTCGGATACCGTTTTTCAACCGCACTTACTCAAGACGCATTATTTATGTACAAACTGGAAGATAGAAGATAGTATATTGTATTGATTACCGCATATGCGCGGATGTTTTTGATTTGAAGTTTGGAAGACCGTAGCCATTGATTTATTTATTTGATTTACTTGACTTCACGGCATGACATCTGGACTGAAATGACTACGATTAAGACTAACCCTTGACTGTTTGACGTGACATACATAACTACACATCAACATCAAGACCAGTGAAGCCGAGCGAACGTCATCGCAACTTCAACCCATGGTGAGTGAGTGCGCGTTAAAACTTTCTTTAGCCAGCGTATCATTGAAACGGCAGTAACACTAGTGTCATTGGAGCCGACGTGTATTACTATATCTGAATAGCTAGCGTTGTTTGCACTGCGCTGGTGTCTAGGTCTCTTGCGTGCTAGCTCCATAAGATTAGCTTCAATGTCGGGTGCTCTGGCCCCAGCAATACACATTCTGTGGTTGGATTTTCAAGCTTAATGTATCCAGTAATGGAGTCACCTTTCACTAAAGTGCGGGAGCCAGGAGACCGAGGTGGAATGGAACTGCTCTGTGTCTTAACAGGCTCAACGCGATTAGCAAGCCGTTTACGGCCAATGCTAACCGGTGCTGTCCGCCACATTTACGCTTACCACATTACTCTGCTCTAGCTGGCGGACACGTCCCTCCAGCAGGGAGAGTCTTTCCATGAGAATGGTGCAAGTGTTGCATGTGGTGGTGCACGAAACCATAGTTGCGTTTTCACTTACTTTTGATACATTGTATCTGATAGTCCCTTGCAGACTAACCATGTGTTGCACGTCATCGCCCAAACAGACTCTATTGTGAGCTACTTCTAATAATTTATTGACGTCCTATTTTGTTCTTCCAAATGTAGCAACCGATAATAATGTGCCCTTTTAAAGTTTTGACGTTTGTTTGAATTCGCCCTTGCTTATTGACTCTGATATTAAGGTCCAATTGTGTCAGTGTATCACGGCCTAATAAGTAAAACGCACGTTCATGTAGAACTGCTTCTCCACTTGCTTTTTTTGTTTGTTTTTTACGTCACGTGATCCTCCGTTGCTTTCACGACTGGTCCTGACAAATCACAAATTTCTTATCAAACTTGATTCTGTCTGTGTAAATTGTAATCGGTTTTCCTGGGTGGTTGACGGCAGTTTCGAGCAAAGTGGCCATGTTTCCTACAGTTGTAGCAGACGTCGTCTTTTGTTGGCAGGTGTCCTCTTCCTCTTCCACGTCCTTGGTAGAAGATCGGTGCTGACGGGGTGGTCGTGAGGCCCGCAGCCCATTTACGCATATTATCTTGGATTGGTGTGATTGTTTGGCAGGCCGCTTTGCATTCATCTCTTGTGGCAGGCTTCCCAGGGCGCTGTTGTCCACTTGTTGAGGCAATCCCGGCTCCTTTTCTCGCTGGCCCTCCTCCTCAGCTCTCTCACCCTGACTTCCTTTTTCACTGTCACTGTCTCTTTGATCCTCGGCTGGTGCATTTCCTCCTTTTTTTCTCGCTCCTGTTTCTTCGTCTTTCTTTATCTCCATATTAAGTACTTTCTGCTTCTTCTCTTAAACGTCTTTCACTCTCTTTCTAAATCAGCACACATCTTTCTTGGAGATGATAACCACCGGACTGCACCACTCCGACTTGGAAGGCTCAATGACTCCAAGCTTCAGCATTTCCTGGAGCTCCTTGGTTAGTCTCTCCACCAAGTGTTGCGGAACTCGGTAGGGGCGCTGACGAATTGGTAATCCTTCTTTGAGACGAATGACGTGTTCTACCACCGTCGTCTTCCCTGGGCTGGCGGAAAAAAGAGAAGGCACCGTCTTGAAAATTAAGCACATCTCTGTGACTTGCTTGGGTTTCCGACGTGCCAGTGCAGGCGCATCTGTCGTCGTCGAGGACTCCAGCTCTGCCTCGTCATCATCATCATCATCATCATCATTGTCGTCGTCCTCGTCCTTGTCGTCGTCGTCGTCCTCCTCCACCTTCCGCGCGAGTATGACCTCCTTTGGAGCCTGGTTTGAACGCTCCTTCCACTCTTTGAGGAGGTTCACATGATAAGTTTGTTTATTTTTTTTCTTCTCCGGATGGAAAATCTCATAGGTCACTGGACCCATCTTCCGGGTGACCTCATATGGCCCCTGCCACTTTACTAAAAGCTTGTTGTTGCATGTGGGGAGAAGCCGCAATACTTTTTGGCCGGGTTTAAACTCCCGGTGGCGAGCTTGCTGGTCATACCAGGTCTTCTGGCTTTTCTGGGCCTCCCGCAGGTTGACCTCTGCCTCCTACTGGTACCTGGCCAGTCTCTCCCTCATTTCCAGCACAAATTTCACCACCCCCCGATCACTTCACGTGGTGGAAGGTGCCTCCTAGGCCTTTCGGAGCAAGTCCAATGGCCCCTGAACCTCCCAAGCATGCAAGAGTTCAAAGGGAGAGAAACCTGTTGACGCCTGAGGAACTTCGCGATAGGCAAACAGCAAAAAGGGCAGCCACCGGTCCCAGTCTTTTCCAGTATCATCCACAAATTTCTGGAGCATCTTCTTTAAGGTCTGATTGAACCTTTCCACTAGTCCATCAGTCTATGGGTGGTATGGAGTGGTTTTGATGGCGGAGATGCCCAGTTGTTTGTTGAACAGTTGCATTAACCTTGAAGTGAAATTGGTTCCCTGGTCTGTTAGAATCTCATCTGGTATGCCAACTCTGGAAAGGAGTTGCACCAAGGCACAAAGTACTGCCGGAGCAGTGATTGTGCGCAATGGAAATGCCTCTGGGAAACGTGTGGCGTTGTCACACACTACACCACTGCTTTTTGTCAAAGGACCCACAATGTCCATAGCAATCCTGCGGAATGGAATGTGCAGCTTTTTTAAAATGGCTTGCCATGGCCCTCTAGAAATATTCAAAAACTTCAGCCCTGGTTGAGTGATTCACCTACTTTTTGTAAATTCGATGGAGTATGTATAAGGCCAAGACCTACAAAAAAGTCTCTTGGAGCCATGCGCTAGGTTTTACAGGAAGTCGGCCATTTTGAATTTACTTAAATGGGGGCGGTTCACCACAATGGACTAAATGCTTAAAAACTCCCCTGCTCATGCTCTAAAAAAATCCCAAACTTACCCTGTACATAAGGTGCTAACTTTGATAGGTAAGCTAAACTTTAGCCACAGTAGACGCGTCAGCGACTATGCAATCGGTGGGTGGCATTCATGAGAATCGGGATCGCTCAACATACAGATAATAAATAAAATCACTGTAACTGGAGGGATTGTAAACTGCTAAAGCAGGTACAACAAGCGGATCCAAAAAATTTCTGAGAGTTACCGGTGAGCAGTGGCAGCCAAACGTGCCAGCGTCCACCCAACCGGGAGTTGATTCAATATTCACAATATTTTATTATTTTGTCGTACAGTTGTTTAAAAATGGCTCGCTATCGCCCCCTAGAAAAAAAAAACAACAAAAAAAAACAGCCCCATATCTCTGTTTCACCAAACTGAAAATTTGATGAAGTGTGTACAAAGCCAAGACCTAATAAAAAGTCTCATGGAGCCGTATGCTAAATTGAACAGGAAGTCGGCCATTCTAAATTTATCAGAATCCGAAATCCTTTTATTGTCATTGTACAGTGTGCAACAAGATTAGGGAGCTCCCCTCTCCAGTGCAATACAACAATAATTTAATCAAATATATAAATTAGATAAATAAGAGAATAAATATTGTGATGGAAAATAGTATGAAATTGGAGAAATACAACACAATACGTCGCTGTTCAGCAAGGTAAGGGTGGTCGTGTGTGTGTGCATGTGTGTGAGAGTTCAGAATGGTGATGGCTCTCGGAAAGAAAATGTTT